>NC_051045.1:28464593-28764593 GCF_904848185.1 Acanthopagrus latus | reverse complement strand
CGTGACATCATCGCTAGAGTGGAGAGCAGCTAGAAGAACTGGAGAAAAAATTCTCTTTAGCTTGATTTGGATCTCACGTCCTTTACTTCATGTAGACAAAATATACATAGAAATGTAGGAAATCTTTTTGGCTTTCAGGTGATGGTCTTATTTCAGATGCAAGACTTACAATTTTGGCTGTGGGAGCCCTGGAGTGACAAGCACTCCAGCAACTCCCCTATAAGCCACAATGTTAATTTTGAGCCTAAGTTTATGTAGGAGAGCAGACAATACTTGCTTTGTCTCTCACTCTGCCGCCCTCATTTTTCACCCCTTCAGAAATAAAAACTGACATCACAGAGTCTCCTGTTACTCAATATATAAATATTTTGACAATAACTATTACATTTTTTGCAAAAATTGCAGGAGGTTGGGAGGTGTTTTCCCATTCATTCTTATGGGAACATTTTCAGCTTTGGCCCTGTTAATGCTCCAGCAAATGTGCAGCAAGAGAGACTGTTCACCTTTTTAAGCTCTTCCAGCCCTCTTACTGTTCAGCTTTCATCATGCAGCACATTCTATTAGTTAAACAGTACTTCTCTGACCTGGCTGGATTCTCTGGATTTTTTTCCAAGATGTCCCAAGAGAGCCAAGTGTGCTTGGTAGAGTGATAGCACACAGGCTCCCAAGAGCAAGCACAGTAAGATTTAACTTCCATATCCATGCCGTGAACACTGTGTTTGAGCACAAAGGTGACATCATCCAGTTTTTTGAAGCCATCAGGGGAGTTCGAGCCTACCACTGTGTGGGATGATAATTTTAGCTTCTTACTGAAACTATTTCATTGCATTATGCCTCGTGTGGACGTTTTCTTCAGCCAGCTCCAGAAGCGGACCATCGACTCAGTCTTTGTCTGGGGGATCATGCAGCAGTACACACAGTTTTTCTGACTTCAACATACATTATTTAGTACCAGCGGGAGCAGGCCACTCAATTATAAAGGAACAGCTTCCTCACTGGAAGGTGTTGTGAGTAGAAGCCCTGACGGCAGCATGCCCCGACGTGTGTGGACTGCGAGGGCCCGTTCATTGCTGCCTGCAGCTTTAAATATTATTTTTATTTTTATTTCTGAGAGTGTGTGAAGAGTCCACTAAGTCCACTAGGGTGGAGAGTAGGAATATTTCAAACTGGGATCTGCAACCTAAAAATATAGGCCAGAAAATTTCCTACCTACCTACCTAGGCCCCCTTGCCTGGATCACAGGCATTTTCAAACTCTGCCTTCATTTTGATCTCAGCTATGCACCAGTAAAGCTTCAAGACTACATCTTGCATAGTTGTGATACTACCATCAATCCACAGACTGACAGACATACTTAAAAACTGTCTCTGTGTTAGTGTTCCCTAGACAAAATGCATCTCCAGGAACACATTTTGCCATGATAACATACACGTACAAAAAGACATTACAAGCCAACACTGTCACCGCTGGTAAAACTTTGTCAACTATGAACATGCCACTCCATGTTTTATATACAAGTGTATATATAGGGCCCTAGCAGGGAAAACTGTGAGGTCCCTATTGTTTTTGTACTGACGATTTTTTGTCCCAAATTATCAGATTTTTCACTGCCTGAACATACCACAAAACTCACCAAACTTGGAATGTACATCACACCTGCCATAAATTTTATAATCTACTGTCGTCCTCTAGGGGTGTAACAAAAACCGATTTGAATCGGAAAATCTCTTTTGATTTAAAAGATGCAAGTGCATCGGTACACAGACTAATAAATCAGTCTTAATGTAGCGTGAAGCGGCCCATGGCCCAATTAAAAAAGTTATAAATCAGTTTATGCTGCTGAAAACTGCATCTCTCTCTGACCGTCTCTCGCTCCCTCCCTTAAAACTCTTGCGAGACTTGTTGCAGTTACGTCAAATAGCGCTGTGAGTTTGTGAGGGAAAGTTTAAAACTGGCTGACTCGAGCAGGATTCACAACACTCCGGCAAGTTTAAAATCTAAAGCACAAAGACACGTACAGAAGTACAGGACTTATTCCAGCCAAAACTCACCCACAACTCGGTGAGAGCAAAGGTAATAACGGCCTCAAAAACCTGGTTCACTGTTAAAGACATGAGACCATACTCTGTCGTGGAGAATGATGGCTTTCGGGACATGATAAAAACATCAGAGCCCCGATACACCATACCGACTCGACAGCATTTTACTAACAAGTGCGTGCCAGAGTTGTACCACAAAGTTAAGGATGAAGTCAAAGAACAGCTGTCCAATACAGAACAAGTTGCAATTACCACCGATGCCTGGACATCATGTGCCACTGACTCCTATGTGACAATCACAGTGCACCATATCTCTCCCGACTGGGAGCTGAGGAGTCATGTTTTACAAACCACGATATTCAACGAGTCACACACAGGAAAAAACAGGTGCTTTATTAAAAGAAGCATGTATTGAGTGGAACATTGCACATAAAGAGCCAGCCCTAGTTACTGATAATACTGCTCAGAATATGATTGCAGCTGGAGTTGAGGCAGAGATGACACCACACCTTCTCTAGTCTTTGATAAATCTTTTTGAAGGAAATGCCGCATTTACAAGTTAATTCATTTTATGAAATGATTGTCTACTTTCAACAAGAAATCCATTTCATCATACCCTCTTGAATTGAGCCTTGCCACATCGAATCAAATCGAATAGAAATCCCTCTGAATCGAACTGAATCGAGTAGTTCCATGTTAAAATGTATCATTACTGAATCGTATCATACCCCATGTATCGAGATACGCATCGAATCATCTTTTATTGGAGAGATGCACACCCGTATCGTCCTCAGTTTCCACCATTAGGTGGCACCATAATCAAGGAAAGTGTGTTATGGCTTATAACTCACATATACTTTGTCGCACATTCAAAAACCTTATATCCGCTCATTCACTGAATTGTGCTGAATCTCGTGATGCAGGCCACACTCATTTCTGCCTGTTTTACTTCCCCATGAGCTCCTAAGGCTCTGCGCAAAATTTCAGGCAGTGACCATTAGGTGGAGCTCTTTAAATTGAATTAGTTTATATCTCCACATTGCTTCAGCGGATTAACATGAAACTTGGTATAATTACTGACAATGTCCTCCTGAGGGTAGCTGACGAAGGACTTATCAATCCGCCACTGTGCCCACACCATAACACTTATGGAAATTAAATTCATAGGGGTGGTATAGACTGGCCCCTGTAACTCACACACCAAAAATAACCAGCAGGTGGAGCTATTTTCAATGCAAAAGCATTTTTGGCCCATAACTCCCACATGATATGTTGCACATTGTTAAACATCATATCTACGTGTTCCCTGAATTCACGCCCACTTTTGCGGTAACTTTCAATCAAAAAAAAATGGCAAAAATGAAAAATGCAACAATTTCCAGTCCATTGTGGTTAAAACAGACAGACATATCTGGACCAAATACAATCACAAAACGACAAAACGTTGGCTAATAGTGTTGCATTGCCCGATGAGGGTTTGTGCAAAATTTGGTGCAAATCGGCCAATAGGTGGCGCTTTAATGGCTAAATAACAAAAGAGCAGCTTGACTGTCTTCTCTTTTGAGTGGACAGACTTTCTCAACCAGAGGGCAGTGCTGCCTTGCTAATGGATACAAACCTCTATTTAAGAGTCTGAAGGGTAACACAGTATCATAATTTGTTCTTCAAATAGATTGCAGGGAGTTCTTCTGGCTTCAGTGTACATTACTTACTACCGGCGGACCAGCTTCCTCAGCAGAAGGTGTTGCGTGAACAAGCTCGACGGCAGCACGCCCAACGCGCGTGGACTGCGACGACCTGTTCATCTGTTCACCTGTTCTTGCAGCTTTAATTGTGTGTGTGTCTGTGTGGGAGAGAGAGCGCGAGAGACCCGGTGAGTCTGTTTGACAGCTGGCAGACTTGATGATGATGGTATTAGTGGGTAAGCTGTTAAGGATAGGGGTGTTTTGAGAGTGGTTTGGAAAATATATATGTGTATGTGTGGATGAGGGATGGGATGGAGCATGAAACCCCCATCCAGCTGCACTGTCTGGGAAATACCTGGGCCTGCTGTCCAAACAGCCCTGTGCTGCTTTACAAGGCTGGCCCTGCAAAACGTTTGGTGTACTGGAAAGACACTGATCATGTTCCATGTGACCTGTTCAGGGATATGACGTGTATATTTGCACACCACATCCAGTGTCTTGCTGCAAATTCATTTTGTTGATATTTCATATACTGCTTGTGTTGCTACATGTCTTCAAAGCTCCTTAAATGGCTAATGCACAAATGATTAGTCATTAGTCATCAGATCATTGGCCCAGATTGAACTTTAAAGTTGGGGTTGGGGGTTCACAAAGAAAGTCTAAATGAAGTCTAATGTGTATAGCAGAAGGTTTGATTACATGAATAATCAGGATATCAGTAGGTGCATCAAATCTTGATTATTATGTCCAATGAATGGTGGCATATTGTGAAAATTACCGTACATACTGCAAAACCCAACAATAAATCAGACAAAGTTCAAAGTGGTTTCTCCAGGGACAAGCCTTGCAGAAAAAGCGATTGTACACTAAAAACTGATTGCTGTCCACTTTAAAAATATTGAAACTGGTAAGAGGGACTTATTTTTTTGGCCTTTGTATGGCTTTATTGATAGGACAGCTTCAGAAATGACAGAACTGATCTTTTTTTCTAATGTTTAAACAAACTAAATAGTCAAGCCCTCTTTGGTTTCATTAAAGAATTAACAAACAGACTTTAAAAGTCACAATTCTCACTGTTTTACTTTGTTTATATGTGGCAGACCCTGCCACCTTTCTAGCATTAAGCTCAAAGTTAAATTCTGTTTCTGTTGTACTGTACTGTACTGTAATAGCAATACAAACGTAGTAAAGTTCAACATCGAAATTGTCTCATTGTTAAACCTGTACTGCGCTCTTTTGTTTGTTTATTGATATACATATATTATTATACATCTTTAGCAGTTATCTGAACAATCAATACCTATAAACTAACCTTCTTGCAGTTACTGGATCTAAAGTGAGAAGAAGCCCTTGTTACAGTTAATTAATCCTTTATTATGCACTTATTTACAGTTGAAGCTGGTTGGCACAGAGGGGACACAGACAGGTGTGTGCTCCACCAGGTCAGCTACATGAGCACCCCCAGATATAACAGCAAGGCTCCATCTGGTATGAGTACTGCATGTGGTCAAGCTTGATGAAAAAGATAAAAAACACGTTCATGTAGACAGCCAGCTGCAGGTTTGTGCCCTTGCTAAAACTGTGATTTTTCATGTGGTTTGTGTTTGTGTTTGCAAGCTTATTGTTGTATTTTTATGTCCAGATTATATCATTACTTCCTGCATACAATTCCCATTAGTTTGAAGCCATTATCCTCAGAGGGATCATGCAAGTCTCATATATCCCCATTTGTGTGTGTGTGTGTGTGTCGATGGGTGTATGTCTTGAAATATTTGTATCCTACATTAAATCCAAAACAAAATAATCTGACTCCCAGCACAACAGTCCAGCTTAATGGAAAGCATATGGGCCTTGTAGTAAGCCTGAGGGTGTACCACCTTTGGTTATTGGGAGTTGGGTCAGATACTCGCTATCTGCACTCCACATTTCTGGCATTGTTGGACGTGTCAGCAAACACAGATGGCCTCAACCTTTACTCAGCGACTACCATAGTCAAATCAGGAAAACAAAATGGCAGGGTGCTGATGTGAATCCTCAATGCATGTTTCATGCAGATGTGGTCTCTTACCCCCAATTTTCACTGGATCTGTGTCTGCTGCGTTACGGATCCGATCCGGTTTTGCTCCTCTGTCCTCTGTCCGGCAATCCCCACTGGTTGCATTTTGAGTCCGCCACTGCACAGCATGGCCAAGGAGTTCCCATGATAATCACATGATCACTCGCGACCGCAGTTATAGGTCTGTGTTATTAAAAATAACAACACGAAGTGTTCCCGACTGAAGGATTAGCAGAAGAGCTTGTGTTTGTCTCTTTTTTTAGATTTGTGTACTGGTGTCAACAGCGAGTGTTTTATTTTGAGAAGTAACAGGATGTCGTTTGTTATTTCGGTGCTTGACTTCCTGTCTGCTCCGTGTTAAATTCAACTGAACTGCTGCATCGTGCTCCAGCATCTGCGACAAATAGAAGTCCTCTCCGGACTGCCAGAGCTGGGATATGCAGCGAAACCTATCAGCTCCACTGGCGTGGACAAGACATAGAGTGAAAACTTACAGAAAATCAAAAAGAACTGCAGGAACAGAAAACTAGCATAACCGAAGCGCCGGCATGCATAGCGGAGCTGGAGGACTATGACACAGAGATGTTAACAAAACAGACACACCAGATGCAAGACAAACTAGCAGACCTCGAAACAAGATCTTCGCGAAATAATATCCAGATTTTCGGATTGCCGGAGGACATAGAAGGAAGCGCCATTACAGTCTACTTGGACCGCCTTCTTAAAAAAGAGCTGGAACTACCCGAAGGAACCAGTTTACAAATCCAACGTGTATACAGAGCTCTCGCGCTTAAACCGGGTCTGGGTGGTGCTCCGAGAGCAGTAGTGGTTAATTTCCTCAGGTTTGAAACTAAGGAGATGGTCCTACAGAAAGTCTGGCAGAAGAAGGGGATACAAGTGATCACCAAGAAAATCCAATTAGACCACGACTATCCCACAGAAATCGTCCAAAAGTGCAAAACATATCTGGGCATCAAAAAAAAAACACTGAAAGAGAAGGGGATCCGTTTTCAGACCCCATTTACGAAAATAAGAATCCACTGGAACAACGGTGTTAAGAGCTATGACGACGCAGAGGATGCAGCGCAAGACATGAGAGCAAGGGGATTAACTGTGGATGTACCTGACGTGCCCCAGGCCGAGCGGAGGAGGTGACTCGAGGTGCTAAAGGATGGCAGTGTGTAGGACACAGCAGATCAAGGCAGGGTGCGCCGGCACAACGAGCAAAGGAGAAGTTGCAAGAATACGGGAGAAGACCTGATATCTAACATCTTACCTGTGTAAAGAGGCTATAAGGCTTCAAATTACAATGACCTGGGTCAAATCATATTGGACTATTGAGGCAGTAAAAATGAAGCATGACCTTTTGGTTGAGTTAATTAACACAAAAAGGCTTCAGATATTACAGTCTGATATAGAGTATTACCAACAAGATGAGGGATACAAAGGTTGGACTCGTCTAGACTAAGCTTGACACGGACAACGGGAACGGTTCTATGTCTAGGGATGGGGCCTCACAGGAGAGGTTTTCCCATCCACCCACCAACAGGGAAGTGGAAGTGTGGAAGCTCATTTTAGTTCACACTGTTCTTAATTTAGTTCATGTTCATGAACTGGGAAAAATGGGAATCAAAGATAAAGAGGGAATATACGTATGTGCTAGTGGAGGGAAAACTAGAAAATGAACCTCTTACATTGATGAATGTTTATGCACCCCCAGAAAGAAGTAAACACTTTTTTAAATCCCTGTTTAATGTTATTGTAACAGAAACCCTAACCCTAACCCAGAGTGACAAAACTCTTAGCAAAAAGTATCCGAAAACAACAAGCAGTGAATATCATACAAAAAATTAGGGACCCACATGCCAATGAGCTAATACACGATCCAGTGGGTATAGAGAAGACATTTCAGGGGTTCTATAAAAAACTATATATGCAGCCACCCGCTGCAAATGAGGAGGACCTTTCTAGAACAATTAGATTTACCATCACTTGGCTCCAGACAAAATGAAAGATTAACAGCAGACATAACAAGAGAAGAGATTATTCAAGCGATAAATTCACTTAAAAATAATAAATCTCCAGGGAGTGATGGTTAGCCTACAGAATGGCACAAGGATTTCAAGGAAGAGTTGTTGCCAGTGCTCCAGGCCTCTTATAACTGGACACTTAAAGAAAATAAAATACCATTAATGTAGGCAGAGGCAATTATTTCAGTCAGGCAAAGATAAAGACAGATATGAAAATTATAGACCGATCTCAATACTAAATATAGATTATAAAATATATACATCAATCACCTCCAAAAAATAAATACATTTATAGCAGAATTAATAGATGAAGACCAAACAGGGTTCATACCAGGTTGCCAAACACAAGACGGTATTCGAAGAACTTTACAAATAATTGATCGCAAAAAGGAAACAAAGTGCTGTACTGGTTATTACGCGGAAAAGGCATTTGACTGTGTTAATTGGAAATATCTCTATCAAGTGATAGAACGATTTGGATTCAATAAAAAAATCTTTACAACTGATTAAAACATTGTATCAAAAACCTTCGACTAGAATAAAAATGAATGGAAATTTGACCGAAAAATTAATGTTACAAAGATTGACCAGACAAGGATATTGTCTGTCACCAATTCTCTTCGCGATCTTTACTGAACCTTTGGCTCAAGCAGTTAGACAAAATAAGGAAATTAAAGGTGTCACAATTAAGGGTGTCAAGCATAAAATTGGGCTTTTTGCTGATGACATAATAGCTTTCCTCGAGCAACCAAACATAATGCTCCCTATTCTGATGAAGTTAATAGAACTGTATGGACATCTGTCAGGATATAAAATCAATGTATCTAAAACTCAGATTTTAGCACTCAACTATAACCCATCGAGAG
This sequence comes from Acanthopagrus latus, assembly GCF_904848185.1. NCBI lineage: Eukaryota > Metazoa > Chordata > Actinopteri > Spariformes > Sparidae > Acanthopagrus > Acanthopagrus latus. The sequence goes on along the minus strand of NC_051045.1, from coordinate 28,755,917 downwards.
AGATCCAGGAATCATACAAATTGAATTGGAACTTAAAAACAATTAAATATTTGGGTGAGCTGTATAGAGCAAATTGTAAAAATTTAAAACAAGAAATATACATAACAAGATGGTCTCACCACTGGACTTAAACTCGAAAATTGATATAGTTCAACTGAATATACTACCCAGATTTTTATACATGTTCCAATCCCTGCCAATAGATGTCCCCCGATGCCAATACATAGGTTGGGATAGAATGATCTCTAGATTTGTTTGGGGGTTGGGGGGGACCAAGACTCAGGTATAAAACTCTTCAGCTACCCAAAGAAAGAGGTGGTATGGGTCCTCCGAAACTGATGGAGTATTTCTATGCTGCTCAACTGAGACCTGTATATTGTTGGTGTAAATCAGAATTTAGAGCAAACTGGAAAGATATAGAAAAATAAGTAAACCGAATTCCAATTCAAAATATGGTTGGTGATAGTCAGCTACATAAGGAAAATAAATTAATGTGTAAAGCAAATTCAGCCATTTTCTTCTAAACACATGAAATAGGTCATAAATGTATTTCTTTAAAACATGTAAAAAGCCTTTCAACCATTTAAAATGTAATTGTGGCTAGGCTCACAAACTATGTTTCAAAATTTCTGTGTTCCGGATTTAATGGGCTGGTCAGAAATCATAGCCACATTATGTAATGTGGCTATGATTAGCATGAACCCCACCCTGCTGCGGAAGTGGTATAAATACATTCAGTGCACATTAGCATCAGTGGTTTTCTGCTTGCTCTCCAGTCTCGGCTAACGTGTAAATTTACACCAGAATATCCTTTTAACTGAAGCTACTCCACAGCTGGTATTATCCCTCACAACTCATAAAAACTGGGCAGACGGAGTCATTGAGGAGCTTGTGGTAATAAAGTAACTATCAGAATAGTAACTGTATGAAAGTGGCTTAGTGGTCAATGACACGTGTTTCTGTGGTGTGAAATACTCATAACACAAATTTATTTCTGCTTTACACGGACTTTAATGTGGAAATTTCAGATGAGGAGTGGCATAACGTGTGGAAGATACCACACTCATCAAGTAATTCACAAATTTGGAGAGAATTTTGCATGGAAGAATCTGATCCTTTTTTATTACACTGAAAATGAAAAGCATCAGAAATGCTGGCGAGAATGTGGATCTTTTAATGTAGACCACTCTCACATTTTTTGGAATTATCAGAAAATAATAGTATTTTGGGAGTTGATATGTAGGGAGCTACAGCAAATATTAGGATACAGAGTGCCAAAGACCTGTTTAGTGCTTTATTTATGCAAATCCTCAGAAGATACCGTTATCACCGGTGATGGATACTTGATCAAAATACTGCTGGTGGCAGGCAAGAAAGCCATAACTAATAACTAGGGAAAAGAAACACCACCAATGAAAGATCAATGGATAACAACTGTGGAAGAAATTTTTTTTAATGGAATAATTGACACACATACTGAGGCTACAGGAAGCACAACTGGACCAAAAATGGGAAATATGGACCTTATACAAAGCTCTAAATGATGATACAGGACTGGACTAATAACTGATAGATATACCAATCTGTAAGACTGTGAGAATATTATGCTCTACCCAGGCAGATATAATATTTTAATTCAATTTTTATTATTATTATTATTATTATTTTAGTTTAGTTTTGTTTCTATGTGTTCTTGTTGTAAGAATTTGTCAATAAAGATCTAAGTGACAAAAAAAAAATAAACCTGCTTGAAGCAGTCACTGGTTGAGGTTAACCACATCCCAACGCTGTCAGGTAATTACTCATAAATCACTTAAACCTTTATGGCACTGACTTTCCTGTGACTGAATAAGGCTTCTGGTGCGCATTGTTCCTTGCAGCAAACAGTGCCTGCCTAGACTTTGTTTTTATTTTTTTCAGATCTGCGCATGACTGTTTTTGAAAACAATAACTCTTGAGATAAAATCATGCCTAAATTATATCTCTGGGTTCTGTTTAAATATACTGTGTGCTGAATAGTTAGCTTTGTGTAGCTTGTCCTTCAAAGATCTTATAAAAATTTGCATGTCGATGATGATGAATGATTGCAATACAACATTCTTTTATTGTCACAATGCGGTGAGGGATGTCCTGTCTTGGTTTTTTTTTGTCCTGTGATTTTCATGTTTTATTTTGAAAAGTAACTCTCCTCTCGTTTCAGGTCACTTGCCCTTCCTCTTGTGTCCCCGGTCTGACGTCATCCCTGATCCTTGATTGTTTTCACCTGTGTTCCCCTTCCTCATGTGTATAAAGTCTTTGTCTTCCCCTGTCTGCGTCGCAGAAGTATTTCGTCTTACGTCGTATACAGAAGCCTTATTCACAGCCTTGCCTTGTATTTTCCAAAGATAAGTATCGTCAAGTTTTATTCTCTGTATTTGTTCTCTTTGGTTGTTTGACTCTTGTGTTCTAAAGTTTTTGGTTAGTGCTTTGATTTTCAGTTCAGGATTTTGATAGCCGTTTGTTTTCCTCCATGTGGAGCGCCTTTTGTTGTATCTTTTCATTATTCAGTGTAGATATTTTTGATAGCCTGTGAGCAGACCTCTTCGGAGAGTTTTTTGTTTTCCACTTAAGTTTCATAATCTAGAAATTAAGAATAGTGTAGATTCCTCCTTCGGGAGCGTTTTCCGTTTCATGTGTTCTATGTCATGTATGTCTTGTCTGTCACCATAGCATTTTTCATAGCCATTGTTTTGTCATCCATACTAAAAGAGCTACAGATCAGTTCAATAAAACCTGTCGTTACTCCAATCATTCTGCATCTGAGTCCTCTCTCCTTGTCTGAGCGTGACAGTATACTTCTGCCAGACATGGACTCAGCAGAAGCCGAGCAACTGTCAGAGGTGCTGCGAACTCAGGAAGCTCGTCTGACCAGGCAAGAGGAGTTCCGCCATGGCTGCCAACATGGGTCAACTCTCTTCTCAGTTACAAGAGCTTCTGGTTCAACTCAGCCGACCCAGCCCTGCAGCGCCGCCTCCGTCTATCCCCGACCCCCAGGAAGCAAGTACATTCTCCGGAGGAGCCTCATGTAAGCTGGCACCGCCAGCTCAATACAACGGAGACTCTGGTTTATGCAAGGCTTTCTTGATCGATTGCTCTATTCACTTTGAACTAATGCCTCACGCTTTCCCCACTGAACGGGCGAAAGTGGCGTTTATGGTCTCTCATCTGACAGGTCGAGCCAAGGCATGGGCGTCTGCAGAATGGAGCCGGAATTCCGCGGTGTGTGGATCCATTGCGGCTTTCCAATCAGCGCTGACTAAGACATTTGATCCGGTGAGTTCCCACCGAGAAAAAGCCCAAGAGCTAAGCACCCTGAAACAAGGCAGAGAGTCAGTGTGCGATTACGCTATCCAGTTCCGCACGCTGGCGGCTGAGAGCGGGTGGAACAACATCGCACTTTATGACATCTTCCTGAAAGGATTATCCCCTGCTATTCAAGATCTCCTAGTACCCCTGGATCTACCCACAAGCCTGGATGAACTCATCGCCCTCGCTATTCGTACCGACAACCGGCGAAACCAACTGAGACGACAGCGGGAGCCGAAACCAGGAGTACGAGAAGGAACGATTGCCGCTCCGGAACCAAGATGGCGGACCGCCTCCCTCATCGCCTCTGAAAAGCCTCTCCAACACGTCGAGGAGCCTATGCAGCTTGGCAGAGCTCGGTTATCCCTCGAGGAACGCCAGAAACGGCAACAGGAGGGGAGGTGCTTTTACTGTGGCAACCCAGGTCATCTCATCAGCTCCTGTCCAGTCAAAAAGAAACCAACGGTGAGTTCTAATCAGGTCTCCAAGACCAATTCCCGTTCTCTCACTTCAGTCACGTTGAACTCAGTTCATATAATGGAGGTCATGATAGATTCAGGAGCTGATGAGAGTTTAATGGATTGGGGTCTGGCACACAAATTGCAGCTTGAAAGTGATCCGTTAGTTAGACCTATCCGTGCCCGCTCTCTCAATGGCAAGGAAATTTTCAACATCACTCACATAACCAAACCAGTTAGAATGTCGATTGGAGAACACCATGAGACAATCCGGTTCCATCTTTTCACATCCACATCTCATTCTCTGATCCTGGGACAACCATGGCTATATGAACACAACCCTCACATTAATTGGAAGAATGGACAAATCAGAGAATGGGGGGAAAATTGCAAACGACAGGGACATATGGAGCAATCGGCTGAAATTAATTTGTTTTCTGCAACCCCTGTCACAGACACGGATTACCCCGACCTGACCTCGGTGCCACCCTGCTATCATCATCTTAAGGAAGTATTCAGCAAATCTAAAGCCCTCTCTCTCCCTCCACATCGCCCCTACGACTGCGCCATTGACTTAATTCCAGGCTCCACCATCCCTAAGGGAAGACTATATTCCATCTCAGGACCAGAACGCCAGGCCATGAACGACTACATCTCCACATCCCTGAAGGCAGGGCTAATCCGTCCGTCGTCGTCTCCTGCTGGAGCAGGATTCTTTTTTGTTGGAAAGAAGGACGGGTCGCTACGTCCTTGCATTGACTACAGCCCTCTGAACGATATCACGATCAAGAATAGATACCCTCTCCCACTCATGACCACTGTGTTTGACCAGCTACAACAAGCCAAAGTATTCACTAAACTAGACCTGCGCAATGCATATCATCTGGTTCACATTAAAGAGGGGGATGAATGGAAGACTGGGTTTAACACACCCAGCGGTCACTATGAGTACTGCGTCATGCCTTTCGGCCTCACTAATGCACCTGCTGTCTTTCAGGCCATGATTAACGACGTCTTGAGAGACTTCTTGGACCAGTTCGTCTATGTTTATTTGGATGACATTTTGATTTACTCTCCTGATCTTGCCACACACACGAAACACGTCACTCAGGTTCTCAAGAGGCTTCTTGATAACCAACTGTATGTCAAAGCTGAAAAAAGTGTGTTTCATGCCGATACTGTCTCGTTCCTGGGCTTCATTGTAGCCCCTGGAAGAGTACAGATGGATCCGGCTAAAGTGAGCGCTGTGGCAGAATGGCCTACTCCAGACAGCCGCAAGAAGGTTCAGCAATTCTTGGGATTTGCGAACTTTTATAGGCGGTTTGTCAGGAGCTTCAGCGCAATAGCAGCTCCTCTCCATGTTCTTACCTCCACCCAGGTTCCATTTCGCTGGTCTCCAGAAGCTGACAAAGCATTCCATGAACTCAAACATCGCTTCACCACGGCTCCCATCCTCACCCTGCCGGATCCTCAACGACAGTTCGTGGTGGAGGTTGACGCGTCCAATGAAGGAGTTGGAGCTGTACTATCTCAACGTTCGGAGAAGGACGGCAAAATGCACCCCTGTGCCTTCCTATCGCGGCGGCTGTCCCGGGCAGAACGTAACTATGATGTTGGCAACCGGGAACTGCTGGCGGTAAAACTGGCGTTAGAGGAGTGGAGGCATTGGTTGGAGGGGGCCGAACAACCATTCATTGTCTGGACAGACCACAAAAATCTTGAGTTTATCAGAAAAGCTAAAAGGCTTAACTCTCGCCAGGCCAGGTGGGCTCTGTTCTTTAACCGTTTTTCTTTTTCTCTGTCCTACAGGCCGGGATCCCGGAACGTCAAGCCGGACGTGTTGTCTTGACTATTCGATCCCGAGCCCAAGACCAAGCAAACCGAACCTATCCTTCCACTGAACTGTGTGGTTGGAGCGGTGACTTGGCCTATAGAAAATGAGGTTAAGCAAGCAAATGGTGGCGCTCCCTCACCTCGTGGCTGTCCCGACAACCGTCTGTTTGTTCCGCCTGAGTTACGGCCACAGGTGATCCATTGGGCGCATACCTCGCTGCTTTCTTGTCACCCGGGAGTCAAGAGAACTATATACGTCATCTCCCGGAGGTTCTGGTGGCCCGCCATGGAGTCGGAGGTCCGGGAGTACATCGAGGGTTGTTCGGTCTGTGCACGCAACAAGACGTCATCACAGGCTCGCTCTGGGTTACTCCAACCGCTGCCCATCCCGTCTCGACCATGGTCGCATATTTCGATGGACTTTGTCACTGGGCTCCCGGTCTCACGAGGAAACACTACAGTCCTCACAGTGGTGGACCGATTCTCCAAGATGGCGAAATTCATCGCCCTCCCCAAACTACCCTCTGCCAAAGAGATGGCAGAGATTATGATGAACACTGTTTTTCGTGTCCACGGATTTCCCAAAGACATTGTTTCCGACCGGGGGCCCCAGTTCGTATCCAGGTTCTGGAAAGAATTCTGCCGTCTCATTGGAGCCAGAGCTAGCCTGACATCCGGTTATCATCCCGAAGCCAACGGCCAGACCGAACGCCTCAACCAACAACTGGAAACCGGCCTCCGATGCGTGGTTCACCAGAACCCCTCAACATGGAGCCAACACCTGGTCTGGGTTGAGTATGCGCACAATTCATTACCCACCTCCGCTACTGGTCTCTCTCCCTTTCACTGTGCTTTAGGATACCCCCCACCTCTGTTTCCAGACAATGAAGGGGAAGTTTCGGCCTTGTCAGCCTACGCCTTGGTTAGACGCTGCAGACGTATCTGGGCCGCCGCTCGACAGACTCTAATTCGGCAGGGAGATCGCGTCAAGAGAATCGCGGATCGGAAGAGACGTCCAGCTCCAGAATACCAACAAGGTCAGAGAGTGTGGCTGTCAGCGAAAGACCTTAACCTTAAAGTCCCTTCCAAAAAAATTGGCTCCTCGTTTTGTGGGTCCTTTCCCCATCACCAAGATCGTCGGACCTGCTGCTGTACGACTTCGTCTGCCCCGGTCCCTAAGAGTTCATCCGACATTCCATGTTAGCCAGGTCAAACCTGCCAGAGAAAATAGGATGTCTACCACCACGCCCCCACCACCACCCGAGGTCATTGATGGAGGTCCGGTTTACAAGGTTAAACGACTGTTGGCGGTTCGTAACCGGGGCCGGGGCAGACAATACTTGGTGGACTGGGAAGGCTATGGACCCGAGGAGCGACAATGGGTACCATCAAGACATATAGTTGACCCCGACCTCATCACGGACTTTCATCGGGCCCATCCTGAGCAACCTGGGCCGTCAGGTGTCGGCCCTAGGGGGGGGGGGGTACTGTCACAACGCGGTGAGGGATGTCCTGTCTTGGTTTTTTTTTGTCCTGTGATTTTCATGTTTTATTTTGTTTGAAACTTTCTCTTTATTAAGTTTTCAATTCTTTTTTCCACAGTAAACAACAAACAATGAAGCATAAAACTGAGAAAAAAAAACAAAAAAAACAAAAAACAAAATCATATGGAACAGACAGGTTGACAAGGTTTACATAGAGCATACATTAGAGCAAATGGGGTTGTCATTCACACATAAAGTCCACTTTTCCCAGTACTTGGTAAACTGATCAACCTGCAATCTTAGAACAAAGGTCAGCTTTTCCATGCACTGTATTTCGTTGACAATGGTAATCCAGTCATTCCTTGATGGCACATTTGTCTGCAGCCACTTCTGTGTAATGGCCTTTTTGCTTGCAGCCAAAAGTACTTTGTAAAGATAGTTGTCCTGGGCCATAAGTCCATCTGGGAATTTACCCAGGTAGAACGTGATGAAAGAAAGATCAGCTTTTAAACCAAAGATTGACTGAATTTCTTCAACAAGCTCTCGCCAATATGGTTGGATAAGTGGGCAAGCCCAGAATATATGAAAGTGATCGGCCATTGTCTGGCCACATTGTCTCCAGCATTTATCCTGTCCCAGGAGACCCTGCTGTTTAAATTTCAATTTAGGTGTGACAAAAAATTTTATGATGTTCTTCCAGCAGAACTCTTGCCATGCTCTGGAGTTGGTGGTTTTAGCTTGACTTGCCCAAACAGATTTCCAAACGTCCTCAGATATCTCCAGGCCGGACTCCGCCTCCCATTTTTGCTTAACCTGATTTGTAGAATGGTTGTTGGAGTTTTGTAATTTTTTGTAAATTTGTGAGATTAAATGTTTACTGTCTTTAGCATTATACGCATCAATAAATATATTGATCAGATTGGTATCCTCATTATCTGTTAATTTAATTTCCTTATTGAAGTAGTCTCTGATCTGGAAATATCTGAACATATCCTCTCTTCCCAGTCTATATGATTTACAGATGTGGGCGAAAGAATATAGGCCATCCTTATCAGTTATAGTGCAATAGGCGGTAATACCATTATGTGTCCACTGCCTGAATCGGTGATCTAGAAGTGATGGTATAAATTCTGAGTCGTATGACACCCATTTCAATATTTTTGCATGCTTCTCAAGTTGGAGTTTTTTACAGGTGTTAAACCACACCTTAAGAGCAGCTCTGGTCCAGCAATTTAGTTTATCCAGGTGGGGGTCATGGTGTTGGCTATTACCTAATAATGCCTGTGTTGGTGTTTCAGATTGCTTTAACTCCAAGTCTTTCCATATAGCTGAGTAGTTAGGATTACACCAGCAAACTAGTGGTCTTAGCTGGGCAGCAATATAATAGTCCTCCACACATGGTAGAGAGAGCCCCCCCTCATCCTTAGGTAACTGCAGGGTCTTATATTTGATTCGGGGCCTCTTGCTGTTCCAGACAAATCTGGATATCATTCTATTCCATTCCCTAAAATCTTTAGGGGGGATCTCTATAGGAAGTGACTGGAATAAATATAGCAGCCGGGGAAGGACATTCATTTTTATCGTTTCAATTCTGTTAGACATGTCTAGGGGTAGTACAGTCCATCTGTCTAGATCTGCTCTAATGGTCTTGATTACTGGATCATAATTTGTCTTATATAATTTGGTAATGTCTTTTGGGATCCAAACTCCTAAATATTTAATGGCCTTTCAAATCAGTATTCGGTGTGAAATTATATGTAAGTGTCTGGGTCTTGTGTGTGTTCAATTTATATCCAGAATACGAACCAAACAGTCTCAAAAGAGACATCAGCTTAGGTATACTTCTCTGTGAGTCGGTTAAAGTGAGCAATATGTCGTCTGCGAACAGACTTATCTTATATTCACCATCACCAATTGAAATACCTTTAATCTCCGGATCCTCCCTTATTGCCTGAGCCAAGGGCTCTATGAAGAGTGCAAAGAGGGAGGGGCTTAGTGGGCACCCTTGGCGACAACCTCTCTCTAACTTAATGGATTGGGATAGGTGACCGTTGATTCTTATTCTGGCGGTGGGGTTTGAATAAAGTGATCTAATACACTGTACAGATTTTTCATTAAAGCCAAAACGATGTAATGTTTGGTAGAGAAAGCCCCATCCAACTGAGTTGAACGCTTTCTCTGCATCTAGACTAATGAGTGTTGCACTAACATTTCCCTTAATCACATAGTCTATCACATGGAGCGTTCGTCTAATATTGTCCTGGGTCTGTCTTTCTCGGACAAATCCTGTTTGATCAGGGTCTATCATTTCTGAAACAATATGTTCCATCCTTTTGGCCATAATTGAGGCAAATAGTTTATAGTCTGTGTTCAAAATGGATATCGGCCTATATGAACTACATTCTCCCTTGTCTTTTCCTTCCTTAGGAATTATTGATATTACTGCCTCGCTCCAAGATTTGGGCATCTGGCCTTCCTCAAGGGTGTGATTAAAACATCTAAGAAGAATGGGCATCATCTCAAATTTGAATGTTTTGTACCATTCACTAACAAATCCATCTGAACCTGGTGTTTTGTTGGCCTTTAGTCGAGAAATAGCGCCACCCAGTTCAGCCGTTGTTATCTCGGCTATCAGTGCATTATTTTGATGTTCTCCTATTGAGGGGAGATCCAGAGATTTCAGGAATCCATCAATTACAGAGTCATCAGCTCTATCAGGTTGAGTATATAAGTCTTTATAATAAGCTTCAAAGGCTTGTTGAATTTCCTCTAGCTTATGGCAGACTTTGTTGTTTTTTGGGTTTCTTATTTTGTAAACTGTTCTTTCTGCTTGTTGTTTACGTAATCTCCAAGACAGAAGCTTCATAGCCTTTGGGCCGGTTTCATAATATTTTTGTTTAGTAAACCTCATTTTCTTCTCATTTTCTTCATCATAAATCTGATTTATTTCTTGTTTAATATACTTGAGTTGGGCCCATGTTTGTGGGTCTCTGTGGATCGAATGTTGAGTTTCAAGCTTCTTCAGTTTAGACTGCAGCTCTACTAAGTGTTTTTGTTTCTCCTTTTTCCTGTGGGACGCAAAGGCTATGAGTTTACCCCTAAGTACCGCCTTCCAGGCGTCCCACAGAACATTTGGTGTTACTGTTCCATTATCATTAATTAGTAAGTATTCTTTTAACTGTTCTTTCGTATATTCCTTACAAACTCTATCATTCAACAAGCTAGTATTGAGCCTCCACAGAGTATTCTTTCTTTTATTGTTAAGATGCAGAGAGAGGTATACTCCTGAATGATCTGACACATCACTAACTCCTATCTTACATTCACTTATTCTATGTCTTTCAGCATTAGAGATAAAAAAAATAATCCAATCTGGAATATTCTGCGTGGCTAGGGGAGTAGTAAGTAAATTGTTTTTCTGTGGGGTGAAGATCCCTCCATATATCTATCATGCCAAATTCCCTAAGCATTTTCCACATGAGTACTGAGTTTTGGTTTCTCCTTTTGTGTAAGTTTGTTGAGTCAAGTTTGGGTTGTAACTGAATATTTAAATCACCACCGCAGATTAAAGTGCCTGATGACTCTTGGGCTACTAAATCAAATATTTTTTTAATAAATGATCTGTCGTGCCCTGGTGGCATATATACATTTAACAAAGTGACCTCTTTGAGATCAATCTTGCCTTTGACTAAAATATAGCGACCCTCTTTATCTTTAATTTGAGAGGTTAGTTGGAATTGTATCTTATTTGAGAATAGAATTGCTACTCCCCTTTTACGTCCAGATTTGTGGGAGGAGTAGAATGTGTTAGTGAAACCCATTTTTTTAGTTTTTCATGTTCTGAATCAGAGAGATGTGTCTCTTGCCAGAAAGCCACTTGAATATTTTCCCTTTTAATTTTAGCAATAACTTTGCTCCTTTTCACTGGATTGTGTAACCCATTCACGTTAAGTGTTATTATCTTATATTCCTGAAAGTCCATTTGCTTTGTTTCCTTATGTCAGTAATAGCCTGCTGCAACCTGTAACACTTTACCCTAGAACTTGGGTAGGAACAGCTATTGAAATATGAATACAGAACATAGTGAATATACAAAAAATTGACTTCCACTGTTAAAGAGATTTTATACTCTTTAAAACCGAGGGGAAAGCCTGTTTTAACAAAAGGGCCCCTCTTTGAGATTACAATTACTTAAGTTGGCTTAGTACTACCATGGCAGACTATCCACCAGACCACTCTCCCATTTTCAACTGGCCTGCTTAACTCAAGCTAAAAGTCAGTCTTTAATCAACGTGAGAAAGAGAGGAATAAAAATGCAGGCGGGAGAGAGATAAAGTATTGAGTAATTTTGCTAATTATCAATTCACCTGATGGGACTGAGGTAGATCTAACACATTCAGAACCTGGCGTTAGGGTCAGGTCTCCTGGGGGTTATGACGGAAAGCACTCAGCTTCTCTCGTATCAGCTCCGGGTGGGATGCTCGTTGACGATGCTTGTCCCTGGCCCTCTCCCACGCTGCGGTGCGAGGCTCCGGGGCTGGACCTGGGTCATTTTGGTCGATGGGGAACCCTCTTTTCCGCAGGTCCTTTGCAGCTTCTCTTGCATCGTTGTAAATCCTGGGTCCTCCGTCCAAAAACACCTTGAGCTTAGCCGGCCGGGGGGTCTGAAACCGCACACCCTTCTCTTTGAGTACTCTCCTTATTCCTGCGTACTCTCTTCTCTTCTTAACTACCTCCGTCGGGAAGTCGTGATCAAAATAAACTCTCGTGCCTTTGTAAAAGACCTCCTTCTTTTTCCAAGCAGACGACAGGATCAGTTCTTTGGTTTTATATTCGTGAAAGTTAATTATTATGGAGCGCGGCGGAGCCTCCCGTGGTGGTCGCGGAGCCAGGGCTCTGTGGCAGCGCTGTATTTTCAAGTCGAGCTCGTCGGAAGTGGCCAGCTCTGACTTTAATAGTTTGGTCACAACGTCCATCATATTATTTTCTTCCTCACCTTCAGGTATTCCGTAGATGCGGACATTGTTTCGCCGTGACCGGGCCTCCAGATCTGTCATTTTCGTTTGCAGGGATTCCTGTTTTTGCTGCATTTGTCGGAGTGTGTCCTCGAGGTCGAGGTTGCGCTCCTCCAGCTCGGCCACACGTTGTTCGGCTTACTCGACTCGCGTTGTTGTGTTTTTCAAGTCCCCCCTGATATCTCCCAGGGCCTGGTTAATCTCGTCGCGGAGTTCAGTCAGCTCCTTCTTCACGTCGTCTCTCAGTGTAGACCGGAATGAGTGCAGCTCACTTTTTACATCGGAGCGCATTGCCTTGATCTCCGTGTGAATACTAGCCAGCAGGCCAGCATCGGTCGCATCTAGTCCGGCGGGGCTAGGCGAGTTAGCATTAGCGTCGTCATCGCTCTCCGCCGATACTTTATCATATTTTCCGGATCTTGTATTCATCTTACTTTTAGCTTTGCTGGTTTTGTCCCCTTCCATTGTTTAACAACTATATTGTCACGCTAAAGCACTTGAATCTGGGGAAATAAACTATGATTTGGGGAGAGCGTTAGGTCAGCCCGCCATCTTGTCGACGTACCCACCGGAAGTCCTCATGTTTTATTTTGAAAAGTAACTCTCCTCTCGTTTCAGGTCACTTGCCCTTCCTCTTGTGTCCCCGGTCTGACGTCATCCCTGATCCTTGATTGTTTTCACCTGTGTTCCCCTTCCTCATGTGTATAAAGTCTTTGTCTTCCCCTGTCTGCGTCGCAGAAGTATTTCGTCTTATGTCGTATACAGAAGCCTTATTCACAGCCTTGCCTTGTATTTTCCAAAGATAAGTATCGTCAAGTTTTATTCTCTGTATTTGTTCTCTTTGGTTGTTTGACTCTTGTGTTCTAAAGTTTTTGGTTAGTGCTTTGATTTTCAGTTCAGGATTTTGATAGCCGTTTGTTTTCCTCCATGTGGAGCGCCTTTTGTTGTATCTTTTCATTATTCAGTGTAGATATTTTTGATAGCCTGTGAGCAGACCTCTTCGGAGAGTTTTTTGTCTTCCACTTAAATTTCATAATCTAGAAATTAAGAATAGTGTAGATTCCTCCTTCGGGAGCGTTTTCCATTTCATGTGTTCTATGTCTTGTATGTCTTGTCTGTCACCATAGCCTTTTTCATAGCCATTGTTTTGTCATCCATACTAAAAGAGTTACAGATCAGTTCAATAAAACCTGTCGTTACTCCAATCATTCTGCATCTGAGTCCTCTCTCCTTGTCTGAGCATGACATTTATCATCTATTTTGACAGCCAGCCGTAAGCTAAAAAGAACAAATAAAAAATCTAGGAATAAATATCAATAGCAGCCGCTTCTTAAATAAAACAGCTTAAAACAGAAGTGCAACAGCAACTTCAATAAATCTAGGAATAAATAATAAGTTCCCTCAATGTCTCACAGAGTTTGGGGAATGCTCTTTCACATGATGTGTCTTCAAATACATTAAAGTTTGAACATGTGGCCGTTTTACTGGTGGGGTTATCCAGGGTCAGATATTGCCAGATAGCTGACATGTTGCCTGTTTTGTCTGACTCACGTGAAATAAACTTCCTCTCTTCCGCTCTAAAAACAGTAGTTTTCAGGGGCTCTTTGGCTCTTTTGCTCCTCTGCAGTAGCTCCCTGTGACTGTGACAAAAACACATAGATGACATGAAAATGAATGGAGGTTATTTTTTTAAACCATGCTGCAGGCCTAGAGAGATTCTTGCATTCATTGACTGTAAAAATGCATTGCCTACACACAGGCTACTAGCAAGTTGTAACTGTTGTCAGTGAATTGAACAACCCTTAACTGATATTGTTGTGCTTTGTGCAAGACCTGAGGGTTGAATGCTGTATTTGGCTGAGGAAAACAGACAAGAGGATTGCCTCTCATTGAGATGAACTTTAGTTTAAATTAAATAGAAACTAGCCTGTTTTTTCTGTTTTTTTACTTTGTTTTAGAGCAAAGACGATGATATCTGTTTTATTTATTATAAAAATAGTCAAGTCAAGGCAAGTTTATTTTGGTGAGTTTTTGGGGATGTTTAGGCCACCAAACGCGCTTCTTTAGGCAGACTAACATTTTGAACTTACAGAAACAATAGGATCCTTGCACTGATAGCCCTAACAAAATTCACAGCACAGTTCAAAGCCTTAAAATTGCTTCAGTGAAAAGCAATGGCAAATCAAGAGGTCTTCAGTCTTGGAGTTGGAGCAGACCTGCAGTTTTCTGGGAGTTTGCTTCAGATGTGACCCATAATAACTGAACACTGTTTCTCCATGTTTAATCCTGACTCCAGGGACTGAAAGCAGACCTGTACTTGATGACCACAGAGGTCTGGATGGTTCATAATGTAGCAGCAGATCAGAAATGTATTGTAGCCCAAAACCATTCAGTGCTTTATAAACCAACAGCATGATTTTGAAATCTATTATTTGACAGACAGGAAGCCAGTGTGAGAATCTGAGAACTGAAGTGATGTGATCTACTTTTTTGTCCTTGTTAGGACTCGAGCTGCAGCTTTCTGAATCAGCTGCAGCTACAGTTACAGTAGTCGAGTCTGCTACAGATAAATGCAAGGACAAGTTGTTCCAAACTCTTTTATACTTTTTTAAAATTTTATCATGGATATATTCTTAAGTTGACAGTAGGCTTTGTACCTGTCTTTGTGTGGCTGCAGAAATTCAGGTCTGAGTCAATGATAACACCAAGGTTTCTGGCTTGGTTTGTAGTTTTCAACATTACAGACTAAAGCTGAGCCAAGACAGTTAGTCCTTCTTCCTTGGCTCCAAACACAATTATTTCAGTCTAATCTTTGTTTAACTTCAGCTCCAGACAGATTTTTTTGGTGTGGCAGGGGGGCAAATATGGGTCCTTTGATAGTAAAGGTTGCTGACCCCTGGACTAGTACCATGACCATGTGTACAAAATTTCTCAGCAAACCATCCAGTACTTACTGAGATATTTCAGACTGGACTGGTATGGGCATAGAATACTGCTATAAATCGCACAAGCTCATTGAGACGCGCACACGTGCAATAAAACATCCGTGCACACAAATAAAACATCCACGTGCACAAATCAAACATCCGCACAAGCTTTTTTTCCCCCCCCCGAGCACTTCTCCAAGCACAAGCAAGCTATTTTTTATCCTGCATCTCTGCAACAATATTGGAGCAATATTGTGGCCTGCCAGGTGAATAACAGCTCGAGCATGCACAGAGTCTGCTTGCAATACTTTGCCCTACTCGCTCTAGCGCAGACTGCACGCTCGCGAAACTCTCCTCGCTCAGAAAACTTTCCCCCTGCTCGCTCGCGAGTGATTTTTTTGTAGTGGCCGTTTTTTGTCAGTAAGGGGGCGGGCCTGGGGGCATGCCAATCACCATTGTATCCGCGAATATAATTGGTTGAGCGTATTCACCAATTGGACAGCAGGGTACGGCAACACCACTAGGGCAAACGGCACAAACCACACAGCCCTGAATGCCTGAATGATATGTGTTGTGATTGGTGTCTTGACTTGAATGTTTGCAAAATGACACACAGAGCAATGAACTTCAGTATGTTTGTCTGAGTGCTGTCTTTTCTGTACAAATGAAATTGCCTTGCCTTTTAATGACTACACGGAAGCATACACACAATCTTTACCAGACAAAAATAATATGTGGTTGTTATTATTATCACTGGTTGATGTCATTTGATTTAGCATTTATAACCAAAAGTTGTGTTGTCTTCACAATATCTTTTGAGCTTTTCCCATGTGAGAGTCTTTGAACATCCTACATGTCAGCTGTCTGTGTGAATGGACAGTACATGATTGATAATATCTACTGTCAAACAGCTACAGAAAGAAAGCTGGTAGCGAAAGAGTAAAGTAGATTGAGGAGAACAGCTGACTGTTTTACTAACTTCAAGTGTCACTGTCTTTTTAACATTATTTATTTTATCTCTGCTTAATGAAGAAAAGTAGACTTATACAGTGTTTAACCACTGTTAACTGTTCAAAAGCTCGAAGGACAGAAAGGGAAAAACTTAATGTAACTACATTAATTTCAAAGCCTCTAAAATGATGAATATACAGCTAATATAATCAACTTAGAGCTACAGAAGGAGGATAAATACAATGGTTCAGTTTAACCAGGATAAAGATCCACATTATCTAGCTGTATTTTCAAATACACCATGCTTATGAATAAGAATAAGAATAGATTTAGTTTAAGGGACAGTGTATGTATAACGACTTCTGTTTGTGTTTCTGTTGTAAGTCTTAAGTTTGATAATAGTCCTGATGATGTCATTGTGTATCATAGTGATGTCATCAGGGTTTTTAAATGGAGAGTCTGAACTACAAACTATGATGCATAGTTAAGAGGAAGCTGACTTGTACCAGACAAGAAGGATCGAATATTTTAAAAGCCCAACTCTTACTGGTGGCTAAAGTTGGAAAATAATTTTTTGTTGTTTTGACACAAAAAGGTAATTGACCATCTAACAGTGAAAGTGTCACTGAGAGAGTAGCAGGCAGATAGAGTTCTAAGTTCTTAACACCCTATTCTTTAAAACAAACACAGTAATTATTTACTTGCTCCAGCAGTGCTACTCCTTGACATAAGTCAGAACGGTTATTATAGTATAATTTTGGTTCAATGCGTGGGTCAGCCACATTTCCTTGACCTGGGCACCTACCCCCCGTGGACAGCAGGTGAACTTTGCTGGTTGGGCTTCCACATAGCAAAGTAACCTATTTATAAATGTTATGAAACTAAAATATACATTAAATAATATTAAGATATATCACAACCACCCTAGGGTACATATCACAACTAATACTTCATGTTATCTTGAAGTTACAGGTTTAAATATTACGTTTAAAAATTTCAGGGAGAAAGAAGTAGCCTAGATCGAGAATGTGAACAAAACATTTTTACCAAAAGGAAAAATGTCTGTGACAGCAACAGGTCCAAGTTACAAAAAAATTATCAGCATTTTATGAGATTAATGTCAACGATGGAGGAAAGAAAAGACAGCTCTCAGACATACTGAAGTTCATTGCTCTGAGTGACATTTTGCAAACATTCAAGTCAAGACACCAAATCAGAATACATGTCATTCAGACATTCAGGGCTGTGTGGTTTGTCCCGTTTGTCCTAGTGGTGTTGCCGTACCCTGCTGTCCGATTGGCGAATATGCTCAACCAACTATATTCGCGGATACAATGGTGATTGGCATGCCCCCAGGCCCGCCCCCTTACTGACAAAAACCGCCCACTAAAGAAAAAAATCACTCGTGCTCGAGCAGGGGGCAAGTTTTCCGAGCGAGGAGAGGAGAGCAGGGGAAAGCATCGCGAGTGGACTCTGTGCATGCTCGAGCTGTTATTCACCTGGCAGGCCACAATATTGCTCCAGGAGGCAGAGATGCAGGAAAAGTGCTTGGAGAAAAAAAATGCGCCCAGGGATGTTTGATTTGTGTGCACAGATGTTTTATTTGCGCGTGCAATTAATGGCAGTATTCTATGCCCATAGACTGGACTGGTTGAAGAGGCAACTGAGCTGAAAAGCAAAGCTTTCTTTTTACCAGTCAGTCTATGTTGCAGTCCTCACCTATAGTCATGAGCTTTGGGTAGTGACCGCTAGAATGAGATTGCGGATACAAGCAGCCAAGCAGAATTTATAGAGTGCATGCATTGTAGTGTTATTTTACGTTTAACCATTTGGTCCCAAGTGATTCAATGCTCACATGTACAGTGTCCTTGAGAAAAATACTGACTCCTGATGTTCAGGTCTGCGCCTTGGATTGTAGCTCACTGTCACTGGTATGTGGGAATATGAGCAAAAGCACTTTGGACAAATGAACTATGAGATATACATGCAGGCGTTTCCTTGGTTATTTACTCATACATACATTGTACTACTGGGTGAGTCTATAGCTTCCTAGTTAAGAGTTGTGTAGAGGATACATGCTAAGGGAGGAGGCTTGTATTGCAGTAAGAGGGAATGTCAGAACAGGGCGAGTTTCCTCTGAGATGAGGTTGGTCTAGTTAAAGTGGAATGCTGCCTGCTGGCATGTTTGGGTTTCAGCTGCTCTTTGTTACACTGAGCGCCTTGTTTCGCAACAGCAGACTGCTACAGGGAGAGAAGAAAAAGAAAGAGAGAAAGAGCGTAAGGACACAATCTATAGTGGCAAAAATGAGGTAGCAAACACAGACTGGACTACAGTTCCTTCTGCCTTCATGTCCTCACAGGTTATATTGAGTGGTACCGTATTTACATGAGTCTACTTCTGCTACTGTATTATAAGAAACTCACAGTTTGGGCTTGGTATTGTTCCATACTGTCTTAAACCAGTGCAACTGTGGCAGACATACATGAAGGAAGTCTGTCCAATCCATGCATGGGTGCTAGTTAAAAAGCATCCAATCACTTCATCATGGTTTCTGGTTTTGTTTTGTTTTTCTGTCTCATTTTGAAGTTTCCTCTTTTCTTGGCTTACTATTGTATACAGTTCATTAAATGTTAAATTTTAGTGATGAATTGCTAAAACTACCTAATCTGATCAGCTACAACATTAAAACCGCAGCAGCAAAACAGAGGAAAAGTGACAGGATGCTAAATTTATCAGCTTCGCGTTGAAGTTTATTTATTAACGTGGTTAAAATATAACCTAGCTTGAATTTGGCTATATTGCTGTCTCTGCTGCAGTTAGTTTAGCATGTGCTGAATCCACCAGCATCTGATTGGCTGTGGAATCAGTTGATCTCAGATCAGCACTCGCCTTTTGCGCCATAGACCAAATGCACAAATAGTTCTGCACCACATATCTCAGTGGAGGCGGGATTCATGATTTGTAGTTGAAGGAAACAGAATCTGTGACTCATGGGGAAGATTCAAGCAGTTGTGCTTATCAATTTGCATTTGTGTTTTAAAAGAACACAAATATTTTCATGAGAAATTATTTGATTTACATTTATTGCACAAGCTCACATTCAGATTTACACATATTTGAATTTTGTTCACAACTTCACATTGTTTGATACAGGTACACAAATATGTTTTGCACCAAATGTAATACAACAATAGGAGCAAAAATTTGAGCGTGTCAGTTTTTTAATCTGCGACT
This sequence comes from Acanthopagrus latus, assembly GCF_904848185.1. NCBI lineage: Eukaryota > Metazoa > Chordata > Actinopteri > Spariformes > Sparidae > Acanthopagrus > Acanthopagrus latus. Next base: position 28,736,669 of record NC_051045.1, on the reverse strand, counting down.
TTCTAAAATAGGATTTGTGCACCTGTAATTAAGAATTTGTGAATGTGTAAGTGTTGTGTTGTATTTTTGAAGAGAAAAAAAAAACAGTACACAGTACACAACTCATAGAGTATGTGACCACAATCACTGTACACAACTACAAATTCCACTGCAGGCATGTGCGGGGAGGGGGGCATTTCATGTTGAAGTCATGTTTATGTCAAAACAATTGGTTGCATTTGGTTTTACTGAGGTTAGATTACCAAAGTAAAAAAAAGGTGTGAAATTAAAATAAAGGTGTCAGAACTGATTAATTTTTGTCCTCCAATTTCATTAAAACTGAAAAGCAAGGACTCCAGGAAGAGTAGCCACAGTTAAACAGTCCAGTGTCTAATGGTGATCTAAATTCAACTTAATACATTATCTACCTCATGTGTCCTAAATTAATGCACAGCTTGAATTATGGCTTTGTGGATACAGGCTGTATCGTCACCCCTCCAGAAGCTGTTCAATGTACCCCATCAGGTAAAACAGAGACTAATTTTGCTCCGCCATGGCCTCTAACAAATATATGAGGTGTGGACAATTATATGGTATGTTGTGATTCCATGTTACATTCTTTATGAATATGGGCTGCTACCATTCAACTTATATTGCAAGGTATGTTTCTGTATGGTGTTTCAAATTCGTCCATGTGCCCCCATTAACTTTGAGCACCTGCCCCTCCAAGGGTCTCTGCACAGCCCTGTTCCACTGTTACAGGTGCTCAAACCTTTTGCACCAATAATACCTTCACAATATTCCTCACAGTATGCCCATACAGAAGTACAGTGTTTTTTCATGAGCTCCTACTTTGAAGTGCAGCAATGATCCTTTCTAAAGTAATAAACTTAAACAAAGAGTGCACACAGGCTGAAGAAACTAAAGACTAAAATTCGCTGGATGTTTTATCCTATTAACCGTTTTGTATTTTTCATTAAAGACTTTATGCATTTCTCTTGATTTTAATATTCAATATTTCTGGTCCAGCTCCGGTCCGTCTCAACTCTGCAACAGCAGCGGAGCAGATAGGTTTCACTCTAGCCTATGTGTTAACTTCCACTGTGTTGTGTATCTGCTCCGTTGCAGGTCCGGCAGTCCGGACCCCTCCGTCGGATTCTGGAGCACGACGCAGTAATTTAGCCGAATTCCACACAGAGCAGACAGGAAGTCACACACCAACAACCTAATCTCGGCTTAATTTACCATGTCGATGCCAGCAGAAAAACCTAGGGACAAATACAAGCTCTTCGGTCCTTGGGTCGCGGGAACACTTGTGAACACTTTGAAAGTGTTTAAAGCATACCTATAACTATGGTCGTACGAGATTATGTGATTATGGCGAGAACTCCACAGTCTTGAAACTGAACAGCTGTTCAGCAGTGCTGCACCGTGCCGGACTAAAAGTGCAGCCGATGGATGTTGCGGGACAATGGAGGAAAACCGTAGCGGAGTCAGAAGGCGACACATATGCATCCGGTGGAATTCTAGAGTTCGTCATCCACCATACTAAAAGGAAGGAAACAAAGTTAAAATAATGGAGGCTCATTAAAAAAAACTGTTGGTAACATTATATGGGTGAGGTCTGTGGCACACTGAAGATATCAGTAAAATGAACTGCCAGTGGTGTTTCCACACCAGCTGGTCCTTAAGACAGGCCTACTCATAAGCAGCCAGTTCGCTTGTGCCAGAACTCCATTGTTCAGGAGAAGGTTTGCTGTCTAATGCTGCAAATGTTGTTCTCACCACATCTTCCTCAACTGTTAGTATCACATGATGTTGTAATGACAGACACAATTCTTCCATTCTTGATTCATCTGCAAGGAATTTATGGCAACACCACACCCCTCCCCATGCTTCAACACACACACACACACACACACACACACACACACACACACACACACACACACACACACACACACACACACACTTCACATTTTGTGATTGAGTTGTAAATCAGGAGCAGTGTATGTTCTGCTGCTGGCATAAATGGCCCACATTCTGTTTCTGCCAGCTAATTTTGCCAAGTGGACATCGGACTTATCTAAATGTGGCACAGGCGAGGAGAGGTGGATACATAGAGTGCAGATAGAATGGAAAATATGGGATTCATTTCTCCCATCTGTACATGCTGGGTTGTGTTTCAGCTGCTAGTAGCACACACTGCAGAAGTGAAGTCACCAGGCAGCACAGAGTGAACAAACACAGAGCAGGTCAACCATTATGCAGAGGAAGGCCTGTAACCATGCAGTACATGCTTACACATTATACACACATCAGTAAAGATATGCAGTGACTTTGTAAAATACACCTCACACAACCATGATTAGAAATCACCCAGGATCAATGTCGATAAGAGAACCTATGCTGGTTATCACATATCACCATCCTGATTAAAAAAGCACAGCAAAGGCTCTATTTCTGATGGAAACTTAGGAGGGCTACATTTCAGAGCAAAATTATTGCCAATTTTTACTGAGGGGCATTAGAAAGCATCCTGAATGGAAACATTACAAACTAGCATGGTTCATGCTCACCCCAGGACAGGAACACTCCATTGTAGTTACTTAAAATCGGTAAAAGAAGATGTCTGCACAGAGCCCAAGGGATACTTGACAGCACCTCTCTCATTAATAAAACCCCTTTGTACCTCAAGAAGAAGTCTTCTGTAGTTTCAGCTGAGAGAAGTAAAAGCACTGAGTTTGCTTATTAGTCTAAGATGTAAACAACAAATGTTAAAGGTCCCATATTATACTGTACGCCGTTAATGCGATTTGGGTGGTAGAGGATCTGATTTGGCTTGCTGTTGCCATGATTTCTGATTTTTTATTCTCTCCCACCTTGAAAGGCTTGCCAGGTGCTTTGGTTTAATGTGCCATTTCAGGTTCGCTGTTGACGTTGTTGATGTATGGAGTTTCTTCTTGAAACCCGGCGGTTGAAGTTTATACAAAAAGGTCCGATTTTTCCCACCTGGATCATCACTGACCTTTTCATAAAATAGTTTAAAGTAATCATACGAAGATGCCGTATTAATGGTAGAGGCAGAGTCTGAGGTAGTGCTGCTGCCTTCATTTGTTTTTGCCTCCATGCTGAGAATATTGATGATGCATGCAGTGGTGCAACTCTGTGGTGGCTGGTGTTGCCAGAGTTGTCCATTCAGGACGAATTAATCTGTGTTCATTTGGTAATCATCACTGCATGTTTGGTATGCAGCTGTTTCTGTCTGAAATAGTTAAAGGGATATTCCGCTGTAAGTTTAATCCATGTTCTAACACACCTTGACACCGAGTACGATGCCCCCCCCCCCCAGGAGATAAAGTTTGCGGACCGCTAGCTTACATAGTTTTAGCATCCTCAGAAATTACCACACAACAACAATACACTGCAGTAAATGGGTGCAAGTATAAATCGCCATCAAAACAAAAAGCCACAGATAATGCTCAGAACAACACCAAACTTCAGCAACATTAGAAACAGGGTCCCAGCACATATTTCAAGCCATCAAACATTTGATATTGTTGCCGGATTTGTCGGAAAAGATGAACAAAACTCACCACCCGAGAAGCCTCCTTGTTGTGGGGAAGCCCTGTGAGTCGATTACCGAGTGCAGTAGAGTTCCACAGTGAGTCGATTACCAAGTGCTGTAGAGTCCTGCAGTAACGATATTCCCTGAGCTGCGCAACTACTCGTCTGTAGCTGGGACAGAATATAGGCATGTATGTTGATTTTTACAAACAACAATAGAGTTATTTGCGTGTCTAGCTCTGAGCAACCACATTGTGAAATAATGCTATTTCACCACTGGACACTCCGAACTTCACCTTGGGGATAGACGCCCCCCTCTCGGATTTCTCCTATCATCATGCAGAGGAGGTTGGCCTATAAAAATGACTCCTTCTGTTACGTAATGAAAGGAGCTGAATCTGAACAGCCTGTAGGAGCCCCGTTTTATCAGTGGGTGGGCTGCAGAGACCATGCAGGAATTGTTTTCTTTCCTCATTCTGGGAGTTGGCAGGCTCAGGGAGGACCAGTTTATATATGACACCAGAGAAAACGTGTCTTTCATAATATGGGACCTTTAAGTGCCAACATTTTATTCTGCAGACTGGGCTGTATTTTTCTTATGAAATATATTATTAAATATAATCCCACAATATTATGTGAGTATGGGCATTGCCTTATTGAAGTATTTCTTACCATTGGGTGCATGTTTTAATATTCAAGTGCTGTTTTACAGTTTTTATAGTTAAGTATTTATTTAAATGCTAAATGCAGACCCTTAAACATTTTCAAATATTATTGTGTAGTTTATATTTTTTCAATTGCATAAAAAGTGTGACACATGTTAAATATGTATATGTCTACTTTCATTTGTTCCTATTGAAGCTAAGGCCTCAACAGCACCAGGTGAAGGCTTACTCTTTCACATGACATACATGGTGAACCATTGTCTGAGACTGTGGTTAGAGGAAATGGCCATAGCAGATTACACTATTGAAACTAAAAACCAGTGCACTGTAACTCAGCACCACTGAACTGTAAGTGACTCACAACAGAGGGATGGAAGCCAAAGCTGTCTGATGAGGGTTGGGCTCGTAAAATGAGGAAACCTGATAGGGTTTTCATGCACCATCTTCACACTATGGTTTTCTGTGAGTCTCACACCAGATTCAAAGTTCACACTATAAAACAAGGTGCTGAGTTATATATATATATATATATATATATATATATATATATATATATATATATATATATATATATATATATGTCATGTCATGTCATTTTCCGTAACCGCTTATCCCTTTCCATGGGGTCACGGTGTGTTGCTGCTGGAGCCAATCCCAGCTTTGTCTCAGGGCGAGGGCAGGGTACTCCCTGGATAAGTCGCCAGCTCATCGCAGGGCTATATATATATATAAAATATGATGATATTGTAGCCATAGACACATTTTTTGTGTTAATGTTAATAATACGCAAATGATATTGTGTAAATAATCAAGCGCCTTATAATCATTTACCTTCTTTGAATTCTTTAATTATCATAGTAGTTAACAGTGATGCATGCTTAATGCTGGTTCCCACCAGCCAATAAGTAGCTAGCTATAGTTCCGACAACAGTGTGTGACTTCTGCTGGACAAAGACATTTCAGATGGGATTATGCTCTGCCTGCAATGTTGGTAGATGTTAATATTGTTAACATTAATTATTTTGGCTACGACAATCATGCAGTTAAAATATGTTATCATCTTTCATTAAATCATTCACAACACCAGCTAAAAATAAAAGTTTAAATTCCAATCTGAGAAAATAACACTCATGTCTTGTACACAGGTGATTCAATGTCTAACATTAACACACAACAACTCATTTAACACATTTCCCTTTTATTACAAAAATATGAATCATAATTGAGTGAAGGTCACATTAAGCAGTTCTGGTGTAACTGAGCAACTCTTTATATATATGTTACTCATTTTGAAATTTGTAAATAAATGTAAATGTATCAATTATGTAAAGAAATGTGATGCAGAATATTTTTTAATGTTTCAATAAATGTACAAAATAAAGCATTTATGATGCATATCATTTGATTTCCTACAGCAAGTACAGTTAATTTTAGACTTTGGAAAGCATTGGTTAAGGTGATGTAAAGATTTTGCTCTTAATTGACAAGAAAATGATCAACTGTGACCTGACTGTTTAAATGTATCATGAGAAATGGGGCTCAGTAAACACTGCTTGACAACTGACGGACTGGGGCTGATCACGGCCTTTGAGATCTACAGATACCACTTCCAAGATGAAGGACAAATCATGGAAGTGATTTACAGTGGCTCTGACCCGGACTATGATCCATGGTAGATATGGTAGCAAGGACAGGAGAGGCAATAAGCAGCAGAGGAGAGAGGGAGATTTGAACACCAGCAGTGGGGGAAAAAAAATGTTTTCACACCTTAATGGGATTATTTGTGACCAAACCAGAGGTGAGGAGCTCCTTTACTCTGTAAAAGAGAGTTTTTTTTGTTTGTTTGTTTGTTTTTTTAGGTTTATTCTTTCTTTGGCTCTTTCTTTTGTTAGTGGATTTTGTTTCGTTAACTACTATTGCTAACTGGTTAGCATGCTAACGTCAGTCGACCGTTTTGTAAAAGTACAATGATGTTTTTTCACAGTGTTGATAATGTTAGTTCATTTTTTAATTTTGTCTATACATATCTTGCAAATTGACCATTTAAACTGTAATAAATGGTAGATTGTTAATGAGCAAAAGTACTAAAAGGCATTGCACTGTGCATGATGCTATAGTTAATCCAATAATAGGTTGTACAAATCAGGTGGCCAAGCAATGTGACTCCATCTGTACAGTACAGGCTGCTCCTTAAAACAGGGTTCCCCAGTGATGAAGCTCTGTCTCTTCTGACTGCAGAAATACAGAATTCCAAAAGCTTTTTTTTTTCTCTTTTTTTGACATCCTAAAGTGTACTAAGTGAATTATGTTGGTGATAGCGGTTCACTCACGTACACATCTAGGATCATATTAAACCAGATGTGAATGTAAGTGTAATTAAATCACAGTAAGGCAAAATTGTGGCAGATGCAGATGACCCAAATGCCCACTGATGATAGTTATTGCTTTGTGAGACTGTTGAGAAACAGGAAAAAGAATGCACTGTATTCACATTTAAAGACATTAACACGTGTCTCCAGGGAAGCTGACAGCCTGTCTTGTGAATCCAGCTCTCAGTTGTCATTCAGTAGAAGAAAGGCTCAAGGGTTAGATGCTTATACATCCCAAAACTGCCTTTAGTATCATTTTGTATTAGATTTCTGTTTGCAAAAAGCAAATGTTCAAAGTGCAATTCAAATTATAGTTCAAAATTAGCCTTACAGTACAATTCTAGCTGAGCTGTTTCTGTTCCATGTCATTTACTGTTCAAACTGCTTATAACAATATGTTATTGCAGAGTTAAATCATCAAATAATTATATTAATTGTAGGCATATTTCTTGAACTGGTTTCACTCTTTGGAGTATCTTAGATGTCATATTAAATCACCAGAGAAGAGAGGAATGTAAGCAAGTAAGTTGTAAAATGTCAAACTGTTAGATATATTGGACTCCAATATGGAACCAAGTGAGATCAGACTGTAATCACTCTGCGGAGAATCACATTACATGCAAGATGACTCTCTATGAAACAGATGATATAGTATCAGATCTAAAAAAGCTCCTCAAGAGGGAACACAAACTTATTCTGGTAACTCAAACTTATCAATTATTTATCAATGGAATTACACCAAACGAGCCTGGAAATCACTCAGAATTCTCAAATGATGATCCCGCAATTCCAACTCACGTCCTCCAAGAGAGAGCAACTGGTGTACTTTGTCTCAGTTGGAGACCCCTCTCCATCATCACTCATCATCCTCAGCGCTTGATGGATGCCAGCAGCATTGCTTTTGCATCTCAGGTCAGCTTGATTTAGCATGGAGAAGGGCTGGGAGTGTAGAGGAGGGATCTATCAAAGACTTTCACGACTTGCCCTCCTGTCTGCTCTCCTTTTCCTCCTCCTCAGATCACTCTCGTACTGAGGGGCCTGAAAGTGAGCGAACGCTGCTAGCACTAATTAAGCCGGCTAAGATAGCTCAGGCCTCCGCACAGGCAGAGAACCAGGGATGAAAGCTTCATTAATGAATCACAATGCCGTGACAACACTGATAATTACCTCCATGGGCAAGGAGATAAAAGATTAGGTTTGAGAAAAAAAAATATGGGAGCTTTACTTTGAAGAATACCCAAGTGAGGTTTGGACTCAAAGAACCATCTTCACTTAAAAACAAATGGAAAGCATTCAGTGTGTGTGCGTGTGCGTGTGTGTGTGTGTGTGTGTGTGTGTGTGCCTGTGTCTGTGTGTCCATGTTCTCGATCACTACCCTAGGGTCAAATCAGCATCAGTTTAATGAAGAATGAGTCACTGACGATTACAAAAAAACTTTTAGAATTTTTTTTTATAATTTCATCTCTGTTCATTCGATACTGAGGTAGGTTCTGGTTAGCCTAGTCCCAGTTGTGCCTCTCATATAATATCATTACATGTGAGTCACTGCCATTCCCTTGTCTCAAAGACAGTGAGTCTGCAATTTATTGTCACGTTTTGTTCTATGACATAAAATACTTAAATTTTAAAGCATTTATCATCTTGAAAAAGGCCAACCAGTGATTAAATTGATATAGGTTTATTTGCAAAGGTGCTTATATAGGCAGAGAGCTTAAAAGTATAAAATGTATTAATTCTGCTTTAAAATAAAAAAAAAAAAGACTTTTATTACATATTGTGTTATCCACAAATTTCCTCATTTCACAAGGCCGCTGTCACTACTTCTGGGATGGGGAAGTTGGCAAACAAGACAAAATTTAGGGTCGCTAAACATTTCTGTGAACATTACTAAATATAATCACTCTCAAATGAAGGTCAGCTCCACCGACCACGCTTTGCTGCAGTCTAAATTTAAAGTTTAAATGTGTTCTCTGAGCTGTCCTCACACATGGTTTCCAGATCAGAGCAGAATGTGACTCCAGGGGCCAAATGTATAAACAGCCCTTTCCACCAGAGCTGGCCATGGGCCTAGGTGGCAAATGCTAGGGGCACTGTCACCCGCGGGGGGCAACGAAACTGTTAACTATTAAATAACGAAGAGGCCTTTTTTCTGGGTTCTGGCTCTTTGCACTGCAACTGTCCTCTGTGAGGGGGGCGGGTCGAGAGCCAAGCTGCCTGAATCTGACCGGAAACAGACCCCAAGACCAAGAGAGAGATTTACTGATACTGTGACGGAATGACAAGGTCCAAAAGCCTGAAACCATCTGACACCCAGTGAAGGTAAAGAAGGAAAGAAGAGGAAGAAAAATGTAAAGAAGATACAGGTACAGTAATGTCAATGTGATGAAGTGAGTGAAATGAATAGTTTAATGATTGTAGTTACCATTGTTGGAGCAGAGTGTTAGCTTGCTAGCTTACTGTGGACGATAGCAGCATTAATAATCAGTAAATAGCTGAGTCGACGTGTGTTAATGTTACTCCACCTTAAACCCATCAGGGACATTATGAAAGTTAACATTAGGCCTGTTCAGGTGTTATGTTACAGGTGTCTTTCCTGCTGGTATGTCAGTTAAAATTCTATTAGCTTTCCATCCCCTTTGTAATAGGGTCGCTGTTAGCCTTTAGTTCATTGTGTCACAGGTTATGTTTGTTAAAGTTTACATCAGTGTTAAAGTGCAGTTAAAGTGTATTACTGTTAATACTCCACACCTCAGCTTTCCTATATCATTCATAGGTGAAATGTATATATACACTGCACTAACTCTGGTTAGACTGAACTGTATTGTAATGACAATAAATGAATGAATCTCATCACATTTTCATTATTAGTCTATATTAGTCTTATGTATTGCACACATCAGACATCTTTTTTTAATTAAAATGTAACATCCAGTGGTCACACATACTTCTCTCCTCTCTTCAGATGCACTTTTAACATATTCCACCACCAGCCCAGTGACACAGCATCAGGTGCTGCTGTCCCTCTACCTCAGCACAGCAGAGTGACACAGCATCAGGACTAAAGGCACCAACAGACCTGCTGACTGGACATCTCTTCTAACTGACAAAGTGATACGAGAGTTAGTTCACAGAGGACCAGTTCAAATAAAAAGCAGTTACACATTTCCCAAAAACAAAGATGGGAGAGTGTCAACATGACTTTTGTAACAGAGTCTTAGTCAGTGCTGAAAAAATCAAAAGAAGCCGGCTGATGTACTCAAACAGAAATGATAGCTTGCACTGCTTCTGCTGCTAAAGGTCTTTCTCCAAAAGAATACATAATTAATAAGGAAGGACTGAATGACTGGAAAAATGCAAGTCACTTGCTGAAGGTTCATGAGGATAGACGGGAGAACAGTACCCACATGGCAACATGGAAGCAGTTGGAGGTCGTTTTGCAGGCTGACAATAGATAAGTGAGAGATGGCACTCTGAGGCTACAAGATAACATGTTAGCACAATGCCTTATTTATATTATATTTTAATCACTTGCTTCTTTCTTCAGTTTTTATTTGGTGTGATATTTTTGACTTAGAAGTAAAATCTTGAGTACATACGTGCAGTTTCTGTGTGCGTGTATGAAAATTGATTGTGAAATTGACTATGATGCAAAAGGGGGGGTTGCTAAGATCTTGCCAAGGGCACCAAATTACTCAGGGCTGGCACTGCTTTCCATATAAGTTTCCGTATGTATAAAAAGCTACAGGCAGTGAGACTGTGCGTACTGGTACTTACCTTTTACACCACCACTTTCCACAAAGGGTTAGATGTGCATATTAGAACACATCGTTAACACCATGCATACCATGCACACAGTCTCTTCAGTCTGATTATTGTGATGTTGCAGGTTGGTAAAAATTATGTGAAAAATGGGAATTATGAGGACATTTTATTCACAGCTGTTTTTTTCTTACTAAATTGTGTCATATTAATCAGTGAGGCACAAGTTGTTAACCTTGTTTTTGCTGTTTTCTATGTTTGTCAGTGTGCATTATTATAGTCATAATGATAAAAAATACATATGTAAATAAATAAATATATACATGATCTTTATACATGTAAATAAGGCTAATTTCCTGTATAATTGGGGAGTAAGAGTCCTTCAGATGTAACCAGCACTATATAAGGGCTGTAGCCATGCGTAATGGGTGAGCCATATGCAACTTTGGTGTTGCAAGAGGACATTGCCAATGCAAGGACCTCACTGATGATCTGGCCCAGGATGATGACGGCTCATCAAGCGGAGAGAGCGTAGGGATCCCCTCATCTCCTACAGTAGCACCCGCTCTAGATTATTGGTCTCCCGCTTGAAATCAGACCACCAAAGTCCATGGCTCTGTACATTCACTGCTTCTGACACTTTCTGCAGTTCCACTTTCTTCATTTCGTTTAGTGTGTACACAGATTTCTATACCCAAACATACACAGAGTTATATACATTCGGCCCCACGTGTTTTTAGAGGGTTCTGGCTCTAATCCAGACTTCTTAGCCAGGTCTAAGTCCCCGCTCCACCCAGCCCGCACATTCGGCAAATGTCTTTTGTTTTGATTGAGAGCCACTTAGCAGCGGAAGTACCATATTGTACAAGTCAGGCAAGTCACATTAAAATGTTCACCATCGCAAATAGTTTCAAGTCAAGTGTCCCTTGAAAATGTTGTGTTAGAGATATTGTGACTTCTGAACAACCCGTATGAATTACAGGCCTAAAATAAGCACAAAGAACTTTAAGCAGTTTAAGCATTTCCCATTTCGAGTATTGACGGGATAACCCTTGACAGATAACTTTGAGAGGTGAACAGATGCAGAAAAATGGTGTACTTGCTCATCTCAATTTCTAATGTTAATCTGTAACAATGCTCCAATACATTTTAATTTAGCACACTGAGGTATCCTCCATCACCCAGATTGAAAATCTGTGAAAGTCCTTTTCCCATTCGCTGTCTTCTTCAGTCATTTCAGAATCAGAACAGTGTAAAGAATTCTTTTCAGCTTTACTGAGAACAGAACATCTGAAATGCTACATGTGGTTACTGGACCCAGCTGTTGCTGGTCAAGTTTCATTGCATAACTGCTTGTTAAACCACACAGTTTTATTTCTGTTTCTAGACTTGTTAAACTCACACTGAGAGCACATGAATATGACAATGTTAAAGTTGTGGTAATTCATCCAGGATAAAGCAAAGCTAATTGTTTATTGTTTTATATTTATTGTTAATTGCTAATCTGAAATAATCGTTATGACATGGAAAAGCTTGGAGGTTTCTGTGTTGTACAAATATAATCTGTTGACAAATTCCAGTGTCTCCATTATCATTATTAGGTAATGTTAATTTTAAAGTAACTCATTACCATACGTGATTACTGCCATTAGAATGTAACTTGTTAAGTTACTGCATTATCTACTCAGAAAAGTGACATGTTACCAAAAAGTATGGTAAGTATGGTTTATGACTCACGCTTGTGGGTTATATTGTCCAGGCAGCGTGTAGCTAACTGTACATGCATCTTTGAATATATTGACTCTACCATCATTTTGTAGCCTTTTTTGCGGACCACAGTCGATAACTCCACAGCCTAATAATAGGAACGACAGACGCAATATACAATTTACAGCTCTTGGTTTGTTAACAATTTGACAGTGAACTGGGCAGAGGCAGACAGTACCTGGCACAGCTGTTTCAGTGAAAACAATACAACACAGGCTTTTAGCCTATTACATCATGTTTAAAAATACAATTAATGAACTCAAACTATGAGTGCTGACATAATATGATAAAAGCACAAATACAATGAAAGTTGCCTTGGCTTTTTTTTTTTCAAAACATATTCCTTCACATAAACCATATAGGTAAATGTAGGCTTTAAAACATGGAGACTCACCCAGCCAATGTTTTGCTCTTGATTCTTTACTTTACTCCAAACTCATGATTAAAGCGTAACATTATTTATATTAGCATTAGTAGCAAGTTATTCTGGACATATTTTGTGGTAACATTTCTCGAACAAATTCTCAACTCTCGGACAGTGATTCATGAATCAAATGCTCTTACAATTGAAGAAAAAAATCCTTTGCCTTCCAACATACATGCCTGCATGCATGAATTTAAGTAAAGAGAAAGTGAGACCAAATTTCCTAATCCATATGTGTTTTTTGTACTGACTGTGGTCAGAAACTTACTGGTGTTGGAGTCTGACCTGTAACCCACTGGCAACATTGAACACTTAACGCCGCAGAACGTCACCTGGTGCATTTTCAGACTGTTGTATGAACTGTAGATTGTACTTGCACATTTTTGTATGCCCACATCCACGGACACAAAGAAGTATAGTCATGTTGAGAGACAGAACCGCCTCCCTTTCATATCAAGTAATTGGTGTCTCACCAAAACTTGACCTGGCAGTGTTATTTCAGAGGACTGTTGGCTGTAATGTGATATTGATAACAGTTAGCTGCTTCACTGTTTGAAAACAAACTCCGAGTCCAATCAAGCCCAATCCGCAGTACATCATTCATCAGTGGGAGCTTTTTAGGAAAAACAGGACCCAAATGCATACACAGACAATACATCGACAACAAACTGGACTGGACTAAGAACACTAAAGTTCTTTACTAGAAGGGACAGAGCTGCCTCTGTTTTATGTTGAGGATATTTTATGAGTCTGTGGTGGCCAGTGCTATTCTGTTTGCTGCTGTGTAGCACATGTCAGCAGACTCAAAAAGCTGATCAGAAAGGCCAGTGATGTTGTGGGGGTGGAGCTGGACACTTTGACAGCAGTGTCAGACAGGATGATGCTGTCGAAGGTGCCGACGATACTGCAGTGTGGCTCTCACCCTCTCTGCAACGCTCTGGTCGAACTGAGGATAACCTTCAGCATGAGACTGATTGCTCCTAAATGCACCACTGAGCGCCACTGGAAGTCATTGCTGCCTGTGGCCATCAAACTTTACAACTCCTCCCTCAGATGATAGGACTTTATATTTAAAAAACGAAAAAACAAAAACAAAAAACAAAGAAAAAGCAAAACTGTAATTTATGAATACAATTATTTCTCTGTATAGTGTATACATTATCTCACTGTATATTTTATCGTATATATTTCCAGACTGTCTACTTTATTATTTAATATTTCATTTTATTGTCTACTTTATTAATAAATAAAATTAAATACATTGATTTTATTTTATTTAATTATGGTCCATTTTAATAGTTTATTTATATCGTTATCTTTATCTCTTGTTTCCATTCATGCTGTATTTCTATTTCTACTTTGCACAGAGCCTCTGGAACAAAAACAATTTCCCCCCTGGAGATCAATAAAGCATTCTGATTCTGATGATTCTGAGAAGCAGGCAGATTCACCATGAAAGCTGATAACCAGTCCAAGTAATCCAAAATCCCAAAGAGAGAAAGCAAAATGGCATGGAACAAGATGGCAAACGTAGAAAATCCAGACAATCGTAATCCAAAAACCATGAATCTAAGGGGAACACAGGGACCACATGAGAACCGAAAGAAAGTATCCGAGAAAGTATCACCACCTAACATGGTGGAGTCAGATTCTCCCCTGGTGCTTGTGTACTGGGACAATGACAGCAGACAATTAACTCGCCCAATCCAGCTATCACCATAGACTTAAGTGTGCATGGAAACATACTGACTATAACGAAGGAAAAACTAATGAAGGAGATGCAGTACTGGTGTGGGGGGGAACAACCCAGCTGGGCTAGTAATTAGATTCAAGACAGTTGTGTGAAGAACACAAGAAGACAGGAGGGAAAACAGGACACTGGAAAAAGGCAGAAGACAACATCAAACCCAGAAAAAACCCATGTAACACACACACACACACACACACACACACACACACACACACACACACACACACACACACACGCACACACAAATTGAAACAAAAATAGCAGAACCATGATAAGTGTTTCTACCTTTTGAGCAAAGGTACTTTGAACTTTTTACTCCCTAATATCCATATTGGCATTGCTCTCAAAATCAAATCTGCTTGTCACACATAATTCAAACCCAGATTTGAATGAAAACAGATTAATCTGATTAATTCAACCTTTCAGTACACGTTCAACATCTTGACTTTAAAACTGTTTCGATTTCACAGAACAATTTTCCCACAGCATTTAAACCAGCATAGCATGACACATACAGCTGAAGAACAGTCGAGATTATGAAATCAGACTGGGTTGGGTAGACATAACATGTGGGCCTGTTTACATTCTTGCTGTGCAGGCAGGATGTTCTGGTGTCTTGGAGCAAATCTCGCTGTCTATTCAGGGAGACAAGGCAACAGAAAAATCCACCAGGCAGGGGAACAGGACAGGATATGCCAAATACAGCCTGCATTGCTTGGTTGTTCAGCTGCTGCTAACAATAGGATCCTCATTTAGGGATTTGATTCATAAAGAAAGAGAGTGGGATATTTTGGGCATTGTTCAGAGGCATGGATTTCTGAATAAAGGAGGTCAAGATTTCCTCTACACTGTGGCTATTGTTGAGCTTGGCCTGGTAAACAACCTAACATAATTATGAGGTTATTTTTGCCTGCTTATGGCAAGTCCTCAGGGTCATGTCACATCAAGCTGACAGTTGGCCCTCAGACATTCCCGTTGGGTGTAATTGGGGTGTTACCACTGGGCAAATGTCACCTTCTTCAAGCAGCTGTGAATGATGTAAGTTTTTGATGTTAGATGGCCTTTCAGTAGCACTTATCTAGTCTTAGAGAAAACTCAGAGCACTTTATTACAGAGGTGAACATTCATGTACACGCACCCAGCTGCTCATCAGGAGATATAACCATTCATACACACTCATAAACTGTTGATCCACCAAGAGCAATTTGGGGTTCAGTAAGAGGAAGTACAGTACATTTTACTTTATTACATGTAACACATATGGTTACTTGTCACTTTAATTTACACACAAATCCTACAATGAACATAAATTAATAAATCATAAATAAAATATGATGGATTAATCATTGCAAAAAGAGGTGTATAGAGTTATAGGTGCTGATAAAACCTACTTGTATCACCATGTATGAAAACGAATGATAAAGTTAGAACTTGTCTAGTAGAGGAAATTAACTTGTATTGACAAACATCATCTTTTGGAACCTTGGGGGCTCCAAATGTGTATGAACAGGGCTATTTCATGCCGACAACTAGTTTTATTTTAACAGTGCAATATGTAAGATTTTAGTGAAAACATTAAAAAATGTATACTAATATTATGAAATTAATGTGAAGAAATAACAGTGTTGATGTAATTATGTCTATGCATTATCTTAGAGAGATGCTGACTGAAGTTAGCATGCTAACCTTCCAGATCCCCTGTCCCTTTAAGTAAAGGATCTGAACTCTTGTTACACCATATGTAAAACAAAAAAGGAGCAACTGGCAACAAGTCACTGAGTTGCATGTTTTCACAAATGTACTGCTGTGTAAAGACATAAACGTGGAATTGCAATGACTGCTGTCAGGTCCACACTGTGTGGTAAGGATGCCTGCCACCTCAGAGTTTAACACTTTCAACATTTATGGAAATCTACTCCAACTGATGTGTCATGCATGATTAAACCATACAAGTTTCAACAGCAGCACTACTCTCACTGTATATTTATAGAAATAGATAATGTAGTTTATAGTGTGTTGTTATTTCTATTCTTAGAAATAATGTAGGCTTAGCCTTGGGTAAATATGACTGTTTCATCTTGAAATTTGGCTCACAGAGGATGGATGTCGCCTACGTATTATTGATCAAACAAGCAGCTCTGAAAAATACAAGATTTCCCTTTTTTCCTCTAAGTAATGAAAGCAAATGAGTAGAAGAAGTTCTTTGACTAACTTTCAAGACATAAGACTGGCTTTGACTGGAAATTGCCCACATTTTGTCCATCAAATGTGGGCAGAACGAACTTCGATCACTAATTTCATTCCCCTTCATGTCTTTTCTTTCTCTCTTTCCATCTGCCATCCAGCTTCCTACCTCAAGCCTCTTCTCTAACTGCTGCTCACTCACATCCATATGTATATTGTATTATTTATGCCTGTTTCTTACACTTTTTAAAGTCCACTCTGCTAGTTATTTTTTGTGTACAGTTTAAAACAACTTTTAGGAAATAAGAGGTCCCCAAGGCAGAAATTTAATGCTCGGACCCGGACATCTCCAGCCCTTTTGACAATTATCCCCTCTACGATGCAGTTGAAGAAATGACTAACTGGAATGGCACTCAATAGAGTGCTTACCTCTGCCAAGGCCCAACAGTCCACTTTAATTCAGTCCTGCCTAATCCAATATTTGCCTGACTCTGCCTTACTCCAACCTAATCAAAAATGGGCTAAGAGGTTGTGCGTAGCTGGAGCTGAAGCAAGCCTCATAAGTTAAACAAGCCCACATAACTGGAAGCTACCAAGCTAGCTTAAGCTAACAAACTATCTGTGTTTATACATAAAGAGAATCAGATTCCTCCTCACATTAATCATGGGAGTTGATCGCAGAATTATTTGCATGACTTTATTTGCCACAGTCAGGCAAATTAACACAATTGGTCCTGCAACCAAATTTGCTTCTCTGGTGGTGATCACACCATTAAACAAACACCACTGATGATGAAAAATCTCATGTGACTTTGGCACAAATGTTCACAGACATGTTGTGTTTTAAAGCTTAAATTGTTACCTTTGGTCTTGTTCACCATTTCTCTGATTCCTCTGTTTGAATATGGTTGGAAACATTTTGGATAATGCCATTGCAAAACTTGACAATAAAAAGTATAACAAAGGTATGGTAGTTTTTAGCAAAGTGAATGCTTATGTATTGTATTTCAAACAAAGGGGGCGCAGGATTTGATTTTGGAAGGTTGCAGGCTCACTGATCTGAAATCAGTCGCGCTCTTTGTGCTGATACGCCTCCCACACAAATTGGATCCCTCTGTGCACATGTATCCGGCCACAGGACACAAATAACTAGATGCAGCTCCCTGTAATGACATATAGTGGACGAAAAGGCTAGAATTATGGAGGGAGGAAAAAAATCACTACTTTCATCTCGCCTGCTGGGGCTGTCATGGTCTTAAAAAGCCTCTGGTCGGGAATTCAAAATTGTAGTTGCCAGTGGGGGGAGGGAACATTCAGGCGTACAAGAACATACATGCACATAAGGCCTGCGATGCCCTGTGGATATTCACAGGGGGTCGCCTTTCAAAGCAATTTGGAGTGTTTTCAACCTCCAAGCCATGCACTATTTCATGTCGCTAATATTGGGTGATTCAAGGTCACTAAACTAAGGGGAATGTTAAGTGAGATACTGAAGGCTGACTTGCAACTGTCTTTATGTTACACAGCTCTTGGCACCAAAGGAGAACAATATTTTTCAGTTACAGTATTAGTCACTGAATCATTTTTAACGCTCAATAATTAGGTAGAATTCATGATCAGTTACACATGAGTGGAAGAGGGGGAGCATGGCCCCAAAACCAGGACTTTCCTACAGTAACAGGGGCCTTATCTGTCTCAGCAGCATCTCGACCCAAGCAGAACAGAGACAAACACAATCCTAGATTTCTCTTCAACACCATTAAACTTACTCAAAAACCACAGTCGGTGAGCTGTGCACCCTTTAATGCAAATGATTTCTTAGATTTCTTTTGCAATAAGATTGATGAGATCAGAATCAAAATTAACTCAACATCTATGGCTTTCTCGTCAAAGTTTGCCAAAAAATATCCCGCTGCCGATTCTCAATTAGTCTCAGCTCTAAAAACTTTTGAAAATATCTCCCTTGAGATACTAACTAAAATTGTTTCATCCTTAAAACCAACTACCTGCATCCTGGAACCCTTTCTGGCAAAACTGTTTAAAGAACTATGGCCGGCACTGGGACCTACAATATTAAATATTGTTAACTCATCACTCATGACTGGTGTTGTCCCTGCTATTTTAAAGTCTGCTGTGGTTAAGCCTCTTCTTAAGAAACCACACCTCGACCCAGGATCGCTAAATAACTATCGACCAGCATCCAACCTTCTTCTCTAAAGTCTTAGAAAGAGTTGTGTCCCAACAACTTTCAGGCTACCTACTCAATAATAATCTCCTGGAGCCTTTTCAGTCAGCTTTGAGATCCTGTCACTCCATCGAAACCGCCCTCACTAAAGTGGTAAATAACATTCTACTTTAGACTCTAGCTCTATCTCTGTGCTTATGTTACTGGATGTCAGTGCTGCATTTGATACTATAGATCATGGTATATTGTCAGACCTACTTGAAAGTCAATTTGGCATCTCTGGCCTGGCTCTAGCCTGGCTAAAATCATACCTTTCCGAAAGAACACAATGTGTTTCTTACAATGGTACTTCATCAATTTATACTGCTGTGAAGTATGGAGTTCCCCAGGGCTCTGTTCTGGGCCCTTTGCTCTTCTCGTTATATATTTAACCTCTCAGCCAAATTATTAGGAGCTATGGAATACATTTCCACTGCTATGCGGACGACACTCAGCTGTATGTGCCCTTAAAAGCCGATGACAAATCTCAAATCACGAAACTAGAGACCTGCCTATATGCAGTGAAGAAGTGGATGTCAGAAAACTTCCTGCTCCTAAATTCGGATCACTCCCGCCAGACAGAGACACCATGTTGATAAGGTGAGTATAACTCTCGACAATTGCGTTATTTCTCAAATTTCAACCCTCAAGAATCTAGGTGTTACTTTTGATTCTACAGTCTCTTTTGATTAGCACATCAAAGAAATTACCAAGATCGCCCTCTACCATCTGCGCAATATAACTAAAATTAGGTCCTTCCTGTCTACCGTGGATGCAGAGATCCTGATTCATGCCTTTGTTTCATCTAGGCTGGACTACTGCAATGCCTTATTTTCAGGTCTTCCACATGAGAGCACTAAAAGTCTCAGATGGTTCAGAATGCTGCAGCCTGAGTCTTAACACATACAAGAAAATTTGATCATATTATACCAATCCTAGCATCTCTACACTGGCTCCCAGTACATCTAAGATCAGACTTTAAGGTGCTGCTGATGACATACAAAACTGTACACGGCCTTGCCCCATCGTACATGTCAGATCTCATTACACCATATATTCCAACTCGGGCATTACACTCTCAAAATTCAGGGCTCCTGATGGTTCCCAGGATTAAGAAGAAGTCAGCTGGCTGCAGGGTTCGGGCTCCTTTCCTCTGGAACAACCTCCCAGCTGACATCAGACAATCTGGCTCTGTTGACGCCTTAAAATCTAAACTCAAAACTCACTTCTTTGATTTAGCCTTTAATTAGCCCTTGAGATCAACTGTAAGCTTCTTCAGTGGCTAGGTGTCAGTCCCAATGAGTTCCTATAGTACTAGATTTACATTGTGCTGCCGACGAGAAACAATGTGTTTATTCTGATCAAAGATCGCTTTTCTCTAACCTTGTTTGTTTTCTGTTCCCACAAGCTGCAAGCTGTGTCACTCTCTATGCTCTCTATAGCTTCATCCCCCCGCCCCCTCTTCTCTCTCCTCCCTCTCTTTCTCCTCCTCCTCTCTTTCATTCAGGCTCCCTTCTGATCGACCACGTCCCCCTGGGACCATCTACCATTTCCGTGTTCCTGGACCATTGCTCTCCTCTGCTTCACTATCTCCTATATTTCTGTAAATCTTGATGCCTCTCTCTGTCTGTTACTAATTATCTTGTGTGGCCTGCCCTCTTCCAGGTCACCATGGTGATGCCTTGTTCAGCTCAGTCGTCTCCTGGATCCACACACTTTACTTTACATATAAATTGTATCAGACGTTCTGTTAATGTAACTTGTAAACTGTGATTTGTTGCACTTTTCTGTACATACGTCATCTATTGAATGTCTGTCCGTCCTGGAAGAGGGATCCCTCCTCTGTGGGTCTTCTTGAGGTTTCTTCCATTGTTTTTTTTTTACACTGTTAAAAGGTTTTTTTTTCCCATCAACGTGAAGTTTTTCCTCACTCGTATCGAGGGTCTAAGGAGGATGTTGTTCTCTGTACAGACTGTAAAGCCCATTGAAGCAATGTGATTGTGATTTTGGACTATATAAATAAAATTGATTTGATTTGATTTGAAGGTGAAACAAGGGCCTCAGCTTGGGCCTTTTGCCAGGGTAGGTAATGTAAAGTTCAACAGGAAATGGAGTTCAGGGATGTGGTAGCACTAATTGGCTGTCTGTGGAAGTGACCCTCTGTTTGGTCTTGGTAAATGGATTGTGTACAAGCAGGTAATTTAATGTTTGTGTGAAGAGTAAAGTGACAGCAACAGCACTGCTTTTAACTGCTTAATTTCTTATCTCTTTAAAAAAAAGACTGCATCATCATGTGAGCTTTGGGATTTCCATTTTAACGCTAAGCAAAGGTTTACATGGTGCACTATGAGTTGAATAATATATAGTATGGATGTCAGTCCCTTTTTCTCAGCATTTGTTAGATAATACTGCTACCTAAAGTTACACACATGGAATTATAATATATTAAGTTGGGGCTGTTGACATGATGTACTGTATATCAAGCTTTTTGCCATTGTGTTGTTTATTAATTATGTGTCTGACAGATTATTTATTACATAAATGATCTGAGTCTGATTTTGAAAGCGCCGTTAGTTCAGTGGTGTTCTGCGCTGGAAGTGGAATGTTAGCCGGGGTCTGGTCTCTCATTTATAAACAGTGTGTACACACAAAGTGGGGCCTGTGCAACTCCGTACACAAAAATTATGATCTCTAAAAACAAGCTTGACAGGAGTTTGTGAACACCTATAAGCAAACTCTCACCCATGCCTATGAACATGTGAAGCAAGGATTTCATAAACATTTTTTTAAATGTAAAAGATATCAGAGCCTCAAATCATATTTCCTCAGCGCTGTCTCACCATCTCATTCCTGGAGGGCCGGACTTTTTGACGACAAAATTATCACCATTGGTTGTTGAAATGATTACATCAGATATCACCAAAGAATGAATACTGTAAACATACAAGTTAAAAGGTACGATTTTAGTTTTGTTTGAGCCTAGTTGTGTGTAAAATCGCTGCAGTGAATGCCATCGTCTCTGCTGTCAGGATTGTTGGGTGTACACTAGGTTTTATATATCTGAATATTTTTTGACTTGCATACGTTTTCTCATTCATATGCATGCAAACAATTAGTGTTACAGAGTTTGTAAATGACTTACCTAGCTAGAATGTGAACTCTTTGTGAATTTGACGTACAATTCTCTCTCCTCTCAAAGAGGATTAAAGCTTGGGTTGTTAAGTTATTTTAGAAATATTCTTTGTTCCATTTCTAGTAAATCGCTTAACATCCCAACAGAGATCAATAAATTAAATGCTCTGTCAAATAAAATAAATAATGCAGTGACTCTCTAAAAGCCATCCAATCAGCTTGGCCCACATAAAAAGACTGGACAGGCTACCTGCCTGCACGGACTCTAACCACTGCACTCATTGCACATGACTGAAGTCTTTCACAGGGCAGATGTACTGTTAAAACTGTTAGTGAGTTAGTTGCACAAGGATGGCAGTTCATTACAGGAATTTTAGATGTTCTCTTACATGTGAGTGATACATGGGGTAGCTGGATATGGTTGCAATGACAATCTTTTCCTTTAGTTCAAATGATTGTTAATTTTTATTTCATTTTATTTACTAGTAATTTGACTGATAGAAAATGTTTTACAGAATTTACACTTACGTATGATATCAATCAAGATTAGTATTTTTAGTTTATCTATTTGTCAAAATGGGAAAGGCCTTAATCAGTTTAGTTTATATTATTAGTTATTATTACATCATGTATTTGTGTATATATACATACATATATATATATATATATATATATATATATATATATATATATATATATATATATATATATATATATATAGACTAGTGCATTGCCCGTAGGAAGCATGTATTCCTATAGAAATGTGGGAGGCTAAGTAGCTTTTTCATGGATGGCCAAATGAGGCTGTGTTTGAAGGTGGGACGTCAGGGATATAATTGGCTGTTTTTGACTACTTTTGATTTTACCATTATATTTCACCTTAAAAACTACTTACCTTGCCTCGCTTGGTATCATTATTTTCAGCACAACGTCACATGTGACTGTACAGTTATTTTTTTTTTTCATTTTGACATACTATATTAACACTATGGACCTAAAATCACAAAATAACATGAAATCAGAGTAGGAAAAAGTTAGATTTTTTACTGTGAAAACCACAAATATGTTTAATGAACCAATCGCATTAGTTATAATGCAAATATGAATTGTTGTTTGCTAAATTTGTGCATAAGTTTTTGAATTTTGAAACTATTTACATTTAAATGCAGGCAATGCCTCAAGCTCAGCTCATTCCTGCTTGTCCCACATTCAGCAGTCTCCTCCCTGTTTTGACTCACAACACAAAAAACGACTACACTACATTCTTAATACACTACACCAAACACCACATTACACACTTACTATACACTCCAAACACGCTATATGTCACAAATCTGTCAACTCTCAAAACTTGCCATCTCTGTCACTGTCTGTATCACCGCCAGCGTCCCTCACACAACTTCCCCAGTTCCTCAGCAACCAAACTTGCTGCTTGCGGACACTTTTGTGACAAAAGCCCGTGTTTACTGTTTCTTCCCGCACCAGACACAAAGCAAACGTGACGCCGCAATGTTCGTGAAAAAGCATGCCGGACATTATTTACCCTAAGTCCGGTTTTGGACCTGCCGGTGCGTCCGTCGTCTCGGGAGGTGGGCTGTGGAGGTGAGCAGCTAGCCACACAAATGTCTGCGTAATTGTTTTTTATTTCTGTAACATACAGCAAAATGAAGCAATGACCCCATTACATTGTCATTCTGTATGTTACACGTGTGCCTCGTACATAGTCTTAAGCTCAGTGTGGAGTCCAGTCTGTAATATAAAAGCTGATTATCATTCATGCAGAAACCATGTGAGCAAAAGATGGGAACCTGTATGCTCCCCTGCAGTGAGTTTATTAAATTGCATGTTGACATATCAGCCCCACTGTGATCATCAAGGCTTCTTGACACAGCTCATATACATTAGTTCATCTTCCAGTCTCAACATGTCAGTGAGATGCAGTGCTGGGAGTATAGACAGAACAAACCGACCAGCAGACTGAGAGGGTCCATTACAGAGCACGCCCCGCATCACATCCAGGACTGATGTCATGGTGTCGTTCACATGTAAGGAGAATCAAACAGGATTGATTATTGCACTGTGCCACAGAAAGGGTTTGGTACCTTTAATTGAACATTTTAATTTTGAAACATTTTAGTTTACATGTTATTTTGTTATTGAAATATCCAAGTTTTTTTTTTTTTTTTTTAGAAAAGACACATTGTTGTCGAGATATGTGTCCTTGGTGGAGTCCTGTTAAGGCATGTGAAAGATGGGTTGGATGCGATATAGTTGTGGTAGTCGCTGGAGTAGTTGTTCCTGATGAACTGGGAATTGCAGAGCAGTAGTGAGTGGAGTGGTATGCGGAGGACACTTAAACACTTGAGCCAGCTGTCCACACTTTCAGTTTTTTATCCCTTGTATATCCAGTGATGAGAGACTCCTGCTGTTAAGAGATTGTAAGAAAAGTTGATTTTTGAGTCTCATTCTGTACTCATCAAATACTGGTGCTTTGGGACTGTGGGCCAGGTCGGAGCTAATGAGCTCCGTCTGTCAATGCCTGCCTTGACTGCTACACGCCCTTCTCAGGGAGAGGATGCCGCTTACGCTAGCAGTAGCATGTGCTAATGTTTACGGTGTTTATCGCTACGGCTCGCCAAGTTGCTGTCGTTCAACAATACCAGTTTGGCCCAGAATCGGACCCAGAAGGAGAGGCTCTTGAAGAAGTGTAGACTCTGCGGCTGCAGTAGGACATTTCAGAATGGTTAGTGTGTCTGAATGATGTTAGTTTGTTCGTATGTGTTGTTATAGTTACTACCATGTAGCCAATTGCTAACTGCTAGTGAAAGCTGTGTTTGTCTCCAACTCAGTCTCCAAACTCTTGGACACTGTTCGCATCATCTCTGTCTCCAGTCTGCACGTTTCCAGACTTTTTACTGTGACAACCAAGCTCCATCGTAATATTATTAACATTAAACTTGCTTCAAATGCCATTGCATAGTGGACCGAAGCAGAGCTAACTACTTAGCTACCTACCTAACTACTCCAGCTGACTTCACCATACTCTTAGGCAACTGTGAATACAATCAAACCGTGGTGACTAGGTTTGCCTGGCTCCCAGGCAAACCTGGGACTCAAGTGCAATTGATGGGTCTGGTATGGGTGGGACTGATGCTCTTGCGAGGGTCAGTGTTGAGGCAAAGCCAGCTTTGTAATTGTCAGACTCAGACAAGGAGAGAGGACTCAATGGCTATGAAAATTTCTATGAAGACAGACAAGACGAACAAGACATAGAACATGCAAAACGAAAAGCGCTCCCGAAGGAGGAATCTACACTGATCTGAATACTCGACTATAAAACTTTAAATGGAAAACAAAATCACTCCGAAGAGGTCAGCACACAGGCTATGAAAATTATCTATACTGAATAATAAAAAAGGTACAACAAAAGGCGCTCCACACGGAGGAAACAAAAGGCTATCAAAATATCTAAACTGAAAATCAAAATCTGACCAGAACTTTAGAAACAAAAATCAAACAACCCAAGAGAAACAATTTCAGAAAATAAAACTTGACAATACTTAGCTGTGGTTTGCAAGACAAGACTGTGAACAAGGCTTCCGTATACGACAAATGACGAAATACTTCTGCGACGCAGACAGGGGAAGACAAAGACTTTATACACAGGAGGAAGGGGAACACAGGTGAAAACAATCAAGGATCAGGGATGACGTCAGACCGGGGACACAAGAGGAAGGGCAAGTGACCTGAAACGAGAGGAGAGTTACAAAATAAAACATGAAATTCACTAGACAAAAACCCAAGACAGGACATCCCTCACCGCAGTGTGACAGTAATAACCCTTGTTACTGAAGTAGTCCGACGTGAAGTGGTTAGCACGCACATACAAGCTAACGCGAACCGCAGCTGGCACATTGTCGTTAAAAATGAAATGCAACCACTGTCTCTCCTACTCCTCTGTTGCTGGGACAGAATATAGGCATGTATGTTGATTTTTACAACCAACAACAGACCTTTAAGAACAGACTTTAAACATAATAAAGGACAGACTATTATTACTTGTACTATTGCTATTTTACACCTACTGTTAAGGCAAAATATTCACCGGCTGCGTATTAGCTTGCACCCTGGGTGCACAAGCGCAGCTGTGCATTTAGGGTGTAGGTAACGTATTTTGTGGAATATGATTAGTAGCATTTATCTGTCTGAAGTTGCTGCACAAGCTCAACTGCACATGCAGGGTGTAAAAAAAAAAAAAAACACCTAGTCAAATGGCTTCAGATGAAAATGTATGGAGCCATTTTTTGTGTTTTTTGTTTTGGTCTCCAGCTACATCTTCTCACTACTCCAGTGAGTAGAAGTATGAGTAAATTTGTAATTTTGGTTTGACTCGTCTGTGAAGGATGAGCAATGGACTAGCACTATTTTTATGTTTTTTTTTGTTTTTTTTTTACTTAAACCTTTACAATAAATCCAAATGTATGGTACAAACAAGAACGAGTAATGAAACAGGACTTTTATCAACCTCTGAACCACCAGCTATGCTGAGTGAGCATCGCTCCCCTGTAGAGCAGGAGCATAAAGCTGTCAGTTTGCTCAAAATGCTTGGCCTTTATCTACTAGTCTTAGCGTACATTTTCTCTAATCTGTTCTGCCGAACAAGCCCAGGTCAGAACCCCTTCCTGCGAGACCAGGACTAATTCCTTCCCAGGCTACTGGGATTTGTAGTCAGCAATCCTCTGACATCACCTTGAGAAAAAAGAGCCCTGTGCTGCATTACATGATAAGGTTAATGAGAAAGGCAGGGGAGCCTGCTCCATCCACTCTACCCAGAGTTCCTTTCCTACAGAGACAATATCAAGCTATTCACTTTGAACTAGTCAAATCTGAACCATAATGACCCTACAAATGTCTCAACGCAATCTGTGTCTCAGCCAGTCTCTGTGTTTGATGTTCCAACAGGAAAATGTGAGAAGTCAGCTGAGTGTTGTTGTCTTGGTGTCCAGATGGGGATGTCACTGATGAGGAGAGGTGTGGGGCGAAACTGTCATAACATGCCATGTCAGTTAGCAGTTTTAAAGGAGATGGTAATGATGGGGTGGTGTATGTGCGTGTGTTCGAGGAGGGGGGGTTGTTGGTGGCTGTGAAGAGTTCCCAGTGGAACTGATTATCCCTATTTTAACTTATGAGACTGGGGGTGGGCAGGAAGCAGGGGTGGATGGTGGTGGGGGTGGGAAGATGTGGCTGTGAACAGCAGGCTAATTAATTACATATTGGCTTGTGGGAATATTCTGCCTAAATGCCAGTCAGGTCCCTGTGAGGCGGCACACTTAACAACTATAGTACAGCACGCCCGCAGACACACACACATGCTGTAAAACACACACACAGCGATGAAATAAAAATAAATCCTTCAAGGGGACTTTATATATTGTTTAAAGCACATACTGTTTTTGGGGGGGATTTTGGAAAGATCATGTGTTGTGTCAAATAGATATATTTCAGAGACTTTAACTTGTGGGCTATCGGCTGCCTAAGCTTTGTGTGATTGTTAGGGCTATAAAGCATTGGCTCTCACAATAAAAAACGTGTTTTGTATTAAGCATATATGTATACACACTCCATTGTGGCTTGGCATGGGGGACCAGAGGGTGGCTGGTTCAAGCCCAGAGTGGATGAGTTGAACAGAATTGGACTGGTAGCTGGAAGGTGCCTGTGTACCTTCTTGTGCGAATAATTTTGTTACGTACAGGCAACACCTGAAGCTCAGACGCATTCTTCATTTGTGTCTTTAATTTAGTCCTCCAGGTGTCCATACTGGATTTTTACTATGTTGCTATGTGCTGTACACACAGTCTGTCCATCCTAGAGAACAGATTATTATTATTATTATTATTATTATTATTATTATTATTATTATTATTATTATTATTATTATTATTCACAAAGGCTACATCAATATCAAATCAGGCAGTGTGCAGGTCTTCAAGTTCATTTTAATGAGGGTAGTCCTTTTCAGCTGTGGCAGTACGTGCCACAGGGAGTTCCACAAAATAATGCAGTTGTAGTGCAACACAGCCCGACGTCACATTGTGGTGGCAAATCACATAAGCTGGTGATCAGAAGCCAGCAGAGCAGGAGGGGTCAGTAACAGGTTATGTTATTTGCCATGACTAAATGCGACAGAGTGTGCACAATGGACATCTCTCTGTGTAGCTTGATGTTTCTTAATGGTGGAACACAAGCTAAAAGACAGCCGCTATTGTGTTTAATTGTTGAGATGCAAAATCATACGAAGCCCCAAGAGGTGAGTAAAAAAAAAAAAGAAAAAATGTGGTGATCCATTTTGTACATGGGTTAGGGTTAATCTTTTTTCTCCTGTGTTTATTGCTTAACTGGCGAAAAAAACATGTTTTGCCTTGATAATCTTTCAGAGTTTCTTTTTTTCACATGCTGTTCAAGGCCTCAGTAGATTGATTTGAAATTTGCAGATTTGACTGAGCTTAGATTACAAGAAAATAATACTGATTAGGGATCCTACATCAGCATACTTGAAGAATATTTCACCTCACAGGCAAAATAAAACAGCATAAAAAGCAATTCACATTTTTTTTATTCATTTAAAGAGTGAATTTTAGGATTTTATGAGTGAATTGAAGGATGTACAGTGACATATGTGAAGCACCTTCAGTCTGGGATTTGTGATGGAAAGTTTGAAATGACAGGCTTTTTGACCAGAATCACAGATCCAAGTGTACCCTGTGGTGTTTGAATCAGATGCTATGGCGATAGAAAGACTGGATAACATGCAGCTAGGGCCCCAGCTTGACTTTGTACCCAGAAAATTGTGGTAACAATCACAACCAACAGCACTCCAGCTTTTTGTCTAAGTCCTGGCAGCTCCACTTTTGCACAAATTGATTGTAAGTTGCTCATAGCTTGATCTAATTTTGACACACAGTGTCTACATTTTTACAGAACTCTGCCCTCATACTCTGCATGCTATTGGTGAGGGCCTACACACTAAAGTGCAGCTTAGGTTGCATTTTTCTGTCCAAACCTGACCAAGCTCAAGGTTTATCAAGATTCAACTTTCAACATTCTCGTTAAGACCTTGAATGCACCATGGTAATCAATGTATCATTTCTTAATTTTTGTCCAAACCTGGCCGATTCCTCTGTCATAACCCAAGGCTACTGAAGCACAAAAGCCTTTACTGTCACCATTTTTCGAACTGAAATGCCGGGTAATCTTCTACACACCTAGAATTTAAAACTTGATACCCAGAAATGTCCTAACACACCTAACAATACAAACAGACAACAGGGTTTCTGCAGATAGACACCACACACTTCTAATGATCAAAAGGGATTACCATTGTATGAGTCTGCATTGTTTTTAGGAACATTTTACTCATTCCAACTTTATGTGCTAGGTGAAGAAAATAATCAGAGGTCTCTCTCTGCTAATGCTGTGAGGGGATTTCAGGGAGGATCTTGGTACTTAATCACTGTAGGGAATTATGTATGAGGGCAGCTTTTTCCAGGTTTATCATCATTGCAGAGCTACAATGCATGTCAGCTGCCTCGCAGATACTGCCAGCGTTCAAAGATTTTCTTTCGATGAGATGAGTCATTCGCAATATGTGAAACTAATTTTAAATATAATTCTGGGATTGTGTATCACACTGTTCTATCCTCTGCCCACATCATTGCCTACAACAAGCTGTCCTGTCCTATCAGACATCCCCTGTTTGTGGGTGGCTGTTTGTGTGATTGTTTTCCTCTACTGGTAGCCACATGTCTGGAAGGTCCTCATATGTAGCCTCACCAGAACCCCAGTGGCTAGTAGCCATAGCTTTAGCCGACTGATCATTGTTTATTCAATATAAGCTGATGTCAGTTGTATCCTCCTCCTCCACTCACAGAGAGCCACCTGCTGTGTGGAGCGCAGCAGGTGGGTAACATTAGTGGCTGTGTGTGTGTGTGTGTGTGTGTGTGTGTGTGTGTGTGTGTGTGTGTGTGTGTGTGTGTTTGTGTGTGTGTAAACTGCAGTATCTGCGCATGTTAATTTACAGCGCAAATGACAGTTTCATTATACATATTTTAGTTTGTGAAATTTGACCATTTACATATTAACCATATGACTTTGTGTATGTATTTGAAGTGTATTTCTTGTTCATTGTGTGTGTACATATGTATGTCCTCACATATACAGTCTGCTACTATGTCCACATAAAGCAGAGGAAAATGAAATGATAGGGACAGCAGGGGCAGAGGCAGCCAAATGGCAGAATTCCGCAGCACAAAGTCCGACATGGACTCACAGATTGTCACCATATGCTGCCTCGGCCCTTGTCTAGTCAGACTGTGGAGTCCCGAATGTGTAAAAACATTGTCTACAAATACATTGAAATGTTCCAATGTGTGCAAACTGATGTGTACTCCAATTTTGAATGTGTACAAACTATCTGATCAGATTGTGATTTTGTTGTTTGTTTGTTCTGAGAGGAACTCTTTGGCATTATGATATTTTGCAAACAACTGAAAGATATTGGATATATTAAGTTTTATTTGATATATTAAATATATGAAATACTTGATCCACTGTTAGCAGGTGAGTGACTGCCCACTTGTTTTGGCTGATCATGCTGACATAGTTTAGCTGCTGACCTTATTCCTTCCTGCGGTTTCAAGAAATAACTACACTATTGATGTCAACCATATGATACTAGTCATTGAAGGTTATGAATCCTAAAAGTTTGTTATTGGGTTGATATATTGCAGGGATTAGCAATAGGTCCACATGATATCGTTTGCCTCTCCCTGTCTCCTGTATTTCTTCCAATTTATGACAAATCTTCATATCTTTCCTTCCTTTCAGTTATCACAGATGGAGAAATGGAAAAAAAAAGAAAAAAAATGTCATTCAACTTTATAAAAATCTCCCATGTGGATTTTTCCATCGATCAGCATTGTGAGGCTGACAAACAGAGGGCAGCGACATGCACTCTCTTAAGGGCAAGGGGATACTGTCCCACAATTAAAAGTAAAAGTATACAATTACATACAAAACAAACAATGATGTGGTGGTATGCTTATCCTTTCTTTTATTTTTATTCATTAAAAGTCACCAAAAGTCTCTGATACTCATGTTACTGAGGTACATAACAGAAAACGTGTTGCATGTATTAAAAGACATCACATTGTACACATTGACTGTACAAAATATAAATAGGAATGGGAAAAGCAATAGGAAATATTCCAAAATTGGTTTCAATTGGGATTGTTTAGTTTAAACTTTAGTTTAATATGGCGTCAGGTCTTTGTAGTAGCTGATTTGATGTTAAATACAAATCTAAAGTTTCTACTGAATTGTATATGTGTTCTACTGTTTAGGAGACTTGATAAACTTACCAAGAAGGCCAGCATCAACCTGGGATGTCCAGATGTGTGTGAGGGAGAGGTATCACAGGTCCAAGTGTGTGAAGGAGAGGTATCACAGGTCCAAGTGTGTGAAGGAGAGGTATCACAGGTCCAAGTGTGTGAAGGAGAGGTATCACAGGTCCAAGTGTGTGAAGGAGAGGTATCACAGGTCCAAGTGTGTGAAGGAGAGGTATCACAGGTCCAAGTGTGTGAAGGAGAGGTATCACAGGTCCAAGTGTGTGAAGGAGAGGTATCACAGGTCCTTTCCGCTGCTGTCAGACTCTACAGCCGGCACTGCTCCAGTAGACTCACTGTCTAATACAAACTCTATACACAACTAATTTCTCATTTTTGGTTTGCAATTTTTTTGTAAATAACAACACACTGGAACACTGTTTACAATTACATGTTCATATTGCATAATATTAAGTTTATATGTATATACGAGTCTATTCTAGTTCTTACCCTGAAGTTTTGAACCGGACTAAATGCTGTATGTCTTGATATTTCCTTACCATAGCAATGACATCCACCACGCGGTTTACTGGATGGACAGTGATTGGAGATTCTGAGACAAAGTGATTTGTGTTCCATTCATTCCATCACAGAAAAATGATAGTTTGAGAAATCACTGGAACTCAAGACTGCCATGATATACAGTACATATTCTTAACATGTGCATGTAAACTTTTGACCACTGCTGCATTAATATTCGTTCCCATCATATGGATGTGAAATAATATTTTCTCAAAGTGGATGAGGTACCACACAGTTCTGTGGAGAAATGCTGTGGCTGCAGGTGAGGCCTTGCTGCCTTTGGTGGAAAAAATAATGGAAGAGAATCTACTTTCCCAATCTCTCTTCGCCTTTCATGGGAAAAAGGCTTATTTTGCCAAGAGTGTACTGTAGGATTCATCACGCAGAATGGCTATGCCATATATTGACAGACTGAAGGAAGGTGAAGGTTCTTTATTTCCATTTGATCTCTCTCAAGTTGGATCTCCACCACAGAATGTCTTTGATATTCTTCAAGAGGATGTCTCAAAGGAAGCCTTTTATGATAAGCCAAGCTGAGTCGACCCTGAGAGCAATGCATGTAACCGCCACTAAGCCAGTCCGCATGCTTATTTTCACACCTCTTTTTCAGACTTGGTCTGGGCTTTCCTTTTGTCTCACTGTGTTCACGTCCGTTTGAGGACCAGCAAGTACACTTTGTTCTCTGTGAAACATATGGCACTGTGTGCGGAAATATTCCCACAGTTTATCCCAGAAATCCCAAAGCTTTTCAGAAGGGCTTCTCAGAAGCTTTCAACCCAGCAGACAGAAGCATACACAGTCTGACCTATATGTAGTGTGTGCTGTATGGGAAGGCTTTACATGTAGGTTGTGGCACTCATATGGAAACTTCCTGGAAACTATGGAAACTTGGACATTAAATATGGGGAAATGGGGTGAGTGTGATAGTTGTTGCAGTAGAAAATAGCTTTAACATATTAATTTTAATGTTGATTCAGTGTATGTCGAGGGAAACGGAATAGAAAGGGAAAGTCTTGTGTGCAGCTTTTTGGCAGAGACACAGGCAGCATAAGGCGACACAACAGTCAGCCTGGATACAGAATCAGAGTAGGCTACATTAGCAGTTAAAAGAACAAGTTAACACCAACTGTGTATAAGATAGCAGTCTTATTTTGACCGCCTGTCTGAGTTTCAGCTGTGCTACTCTTTATTCTCATCTGTAGCTGGTCTCATCAACAACCATCCTACTGGACGTCCGTCTCTATACATTGCATCAGCTCACATCTTTGACCATCATCCCATTGTAACCCTTTTACCACCTTATACTGTAAGATAAAGCCTCATTCTTCTTCAATATCTGATGGTAAATAACTGCCTAGGGACAATAGCAACTATGTGGAGACATGTGAGAACACACCTTGACCTGAAAACACTCAGTACAGACTCAAATACTCAAATAGTTAACACAATTCAATCACACAAAGATTAGTGATTTCAGAAAATGTATTAAACATGTGCATGAAACCACATACATCCAAGGTATGAACCAGAGAAAAATACAAAAAAAGACCCGGGTGATAATATTTTCTCTTATATCTTAACTGTCTAATTGGTTTGTTTGAGTGCACTCTTAATTAGTTCATTGGCGCACATTAGTTGGAGCTCATGAGGGAAACCCTTTTTGCTAGCAATATCTCCGTGTATCGGTACAGTTAGCCAGACCCGGCTGCAGCTGGCGATTCGCTCCCTTGTTGCAGTGGTGACCGTTTCGGCAGCTCGCAGCGTGAAGCCCCCGGTCTCCTATGGCAGCAGCGAAGAACCTTGGTCTCCCTCAGCAGCAACAGGAACTCCGTCTCTCTCAGCAACAGCGAAAAAAAACTCTGTCACTCTCAGTGGCGGGAAAAAAAAAACTTTGTCACTCTCAACAGCAGCAACAAGCTCTGTCTCTCTCATGCTCTGGTCCGCTAGCCACGGTTAGCCTGCGAGGATCTGCTCTCTCATCACTTCCTGGTTTTCCTGAACTTTCACACGTGATGAGAATGACCTTTTAACTTCTTAAATGCATTCAGAAAACATTCAATTATATTTCAAAGTCAAACATCCCCCCAAAAAAATCATTTATACATTTTAACATCTTATTTGTCTCATAGTTTTATTTTTGCACATTTTAACTTCCCAGGAGAGAAAACCAAATAAATACAACTGATATTTATCAGAGTCTTACACCATGACACACACAATCTATACTGAGAACTTTTGCACATCCCATGAGCATCTTGTAGCTTCATTATACATGTCAAAACATGGAGGGTTTTTTCTCATCACAGTAACTGAAATGAAGCACTCCGAGAGTCTCCAGAGTTTTGTGACAGCTTTACTCAGATGTTGGTTATAGTGGTTGTTCAATTTGCCATCTAACACAGACTTGTGCTTGTGACACCAACAGAATGAGCTGTTCTCAGGATTTAGTATCAGTGTGTACCTCCAAAAGTATTATTTATCACTTACTGTAAAACAAAAGGTTGCAACAACCACACTGAGAAATGGTGAATATATGGGTTACTAAATACATACATTCGTCAGGAGCAGGTGGCTGGGAATGATTAATCAATCAGTGATTAACCATTACTCGCTGTAATGTTGTGCATGCAGCAAATTTAAAGAATTCCTAGGAGACTATAAGGATACACATGATAGCCACTTTAAGATGCTACTCTGTGGTACTGGTGGCTTGAAAGACTCCTGAAGCTGAATAACTACTGCCAACTAAAGATGGCAAAGCTTCCATGTGCTCAACGAACAAAAATGATATATGTGGCTCAAAACACTATTAGTTGAGAGAGACCTCAGCCAGGGATACTTGACAAGTATTTACATTACATAGAGTCTCAGAGTGTTAGTCTTTTTCAGTCTAAAATGACATTGCACAGAGTTTGCTACCAGTGTCCGTCTAGATACCTGCCTTGTTTGAATAAGATTGAACTCAGAGATTTAAAAGTGGGGATGTTTAATTCAATGAGGTGTGAAATAATTGGTGTCGGGATGTATTTCGGGGTTTGTGGTCCACAAAGAATGAGAGTGAAGGAGGGGGAGTACAGTCACTAACAACACAAATGATGTTCTCACAGGCGGCAGCAGTGCCACAGGAAAGGGACCACTGCCAATGTGTGTCCTTGATCAGTGCCACTGCCACCATATGGCACAGTGATGTGCAAATGTCAGGCTGTTTGTTGCACAAGAACGCAGCATAATAACCCAGTGCTAACTTAATTAGCTACATGTAATCTGACACCTTTCAAACACCTGTAGTACAATCGTCTTGTGCTATCTTTACCAATTATTCTGTCAACATATCTTCTCCATTGTGAAAATTAATGTTGATCTCATGTTCAAATGCCTTCTGAAGTGCGATAAAGGTAGAGAACAAAATGACTAATTAAAGTAATGTATGCAAGAAAACACCCAGCATACAACTGTCTTTTATTTGATGTGGATCTGACTCATGCCATTATTTCAACCACAGACAGTCTTCTTCAGGTAAAGGTAAAGACAAGAACAGACATCTGTATTTAATGTGATGGAATGAAAAAACATCATCTCCTGAATAGATAAAATGCCACACGCCAGGACAATATTCACAGTTTGTATCTTTCAAGTGTGAAGAAAATTATTATTAAACTCTATTAAGTAAAAATAATATACAGTCATGGAAAAAATTATTAGACCACCCTTGTTTTCTTCAATTTCTTGTTCATTTTAATGCCTGGTTCAACTAAAGGTACATTTGTTTGGACAAATATAATGATAACAACAAAAATAGCTCGTAAGAGTTTAATTTAAGAGCTGATATCTAGCCATTTTCCATGGTTTTCTTGATAGTAACCAAAATCACTTAAGTTCTTACATCAATAGCTATGGCACTGTACTGCCAAAAACACTGCTTTTAAGCATTCCATGTTTTCTTTTCTGTTTGCTTTAAACACATGATACACACAGGAGTTAGTACTTGATTGCGTAACCATTGTTTTTGATGACTGAAGCCATGCGTCTTGGCATGCTCTCCACCAGCTTCTGACATTGTTCTGCTGTCACAGCAGCCCATTCCTGTTGCACAAATTCAAACAAATTTGCTTTGTTTTTGGGCTTGTGGTTCTCCATTTTGAGTTTGATGATTTTCCATAGGTTTTCAACTGGATTCAGATCTGGTGATTGAGCAGGCCAAGGCATGGTGCGAATGTTGTGGTTCTCCATCCAGGCTTTAACTGACCTTGCTGTGTGGCAAGGGGCATTGTCTTGTTGGAAAATCCAGTCATTCGAGGCAGGAAAGAGTTTTCCAGCTGATGGAAGAAGACTGTTTTCAAGAGTAGCCCTGTACATGACCTGGTTCATTTGCCCTTCACACAATTGCATTTGCCCTGTTCCACTCATACTGAAACAACCCCAGATCATCACTGATCCACCCCCATGTTTTACTGTAGGGGCAAGACAGTCTGGTTTGTAGGCTTCTCCAGGCCTCCTCCTAACCAGTAAGTTAGCTGGAGTGGGCATCAACTCAAAATTGGATTCATCACTGAAGAGAACCTTAGCCCAATCATCAACAGTCCAATCCTTGTGATCCCTAGCAAAGAGTAACCGGGCCTTCCTGTGCCTTTCGTTGATGAAGGGCTTCTTCCGTGCTCTGTGTGACTTCAGACCAGCTTCAACAAGTCGGTTTCGAACTGTCCTTGCTGAACAAGTCACATTTCTCGACAGTGCCCACTCATTTTGAAGGTCCCTGGAGGTCGGACGACGATTCCTGACACAGGAACGGACGAGTGCACGGTCATCTCGTGGGGTAGAGAGACGTTTCCTGCCGCGGCCAGGTAGCAATTTGGTAGTGCCGTGTTCGGCTTGTTTTTTCTTGTTGTAATGAACAGCTGTCTTGGAGATCTTTAGTTTTTTTGCTACCTGTCTCTCACTCATGCCAATTTCCAGCAGTGCCAAGATGGCTGCCTTTGTGGCTTCACATAATTCTTTTGTTTTAGGCATTATGTGAGAGCTGACAACTTCTGAGTTGTGCTATGGCTTGAATGTAAGCAGGAAACCACTCTAAGCCTTTGCATGTGCAGTGCTGCTTATGACATGAAATGGCCTCTTATATACCCTGGGAATACAATTAAGCTTAAGAATGTCAAATAGGACATAAAGTATTATGTGATCAGCTGCATTTTTTGTCGTGTTCATTGTATTATACCTTTAGTGGTACCAGGTATTAAAATGAACAAGAAATTGAAGAAAACAAGGGTGGTCTAATAATTTTTTCCATGACTGTAGTTTGCTTGTTGTCTCCTGTATTATATTGTGATCTGGAAAATAAAAATGCAAATTGCATGTATGTGCATAATAGACCATGTCTGTCAACATTTAACAGTGTCCATTTAACATTGAAATTTTGTCCAGTAAGTGTACAGACGTCCCAGTTCCCATCTCAGATGACCACAGATTAGGTGTGAGGTCTGAACCTCAGTGACCTCATAGGTGGCTACGGCCATTCATTTTATGACTTATCCAACTTGCATATGTCAGAACGCAACCCAGTGACAGGCATTACACGTAAGTAGAATAACTATACTGAAAGCGTCAGTCCTCTCACTTATGTGTAGATCGTGTAGAGGAATTAGTATAAAATTGAGACTGTCAGATGAAGGTTAAAGCTGCATTAGTAAGCAGAGATTCAGAGAGGAAAAATATTTCACATTTTTCCTAAAGGAGAAGGTCAGCGAACATGTACAGTGGCTTACAAACGTATTCCCCCCCTTTAACTTTTCCACATTTTGTCACATTTAAACCACAGATGTACATGTATTTTATTGGGATTTTATGTCACAGATCAACAAAAAGTGGTGCATAATTGTGAAGTGGAAGGAAAATGATACACGGTTTTAATTTTTTTTACAAATGTAAAAAAAAAAAGTGTGGTGTGCAAAAGTTTTCATCCCCCTGAGTCAATACTTTGTAGAACCAACTTTTGCTGCAATAACAGCTTCAAGTCTTTTGAGGTAAGTCTCTACCAGCAATGCACATATAGAGACTCAAACATTTGACCATTCTTCCTTGCCAAAGAGCTCAAGCTTAGTCTGACTGGATGGAGAGTGTCTGTGAACAGCAATTTTCAAGTCTTGCCAGAGATTCTCAAGTAGATTTAGGTCTGGACTTTGACTGGGCCATTCTAACACATGAATATGCATTGATCTAAACCATTCCACTGTAGCACTGTATGTTTAGGCTTGTTGTCCTGCTGGAAGGTGAACCTCCACCCCAGTCTTAAGTCTTTTGCAGACTCTAACAGGTTTTCTTCAGAGATTGTCCTGTATTGTGCTGTGTTGACCATGTTTCACAGTGGGGATGGTGTGTCAAGGGTGATATGCAGTGTTAGTTTTCTGCCACACATAGTTTTTTGCATTTAGGCCAAAAACGTCAATTTTGGTCTCATCTGACCAGAGCACCTTGTTCCACATGTTTGTTGTGCCCCCCACATGGCTTGTGGCAAACTGCATGGCTTTGTTTCAACAATGGCTATCTTCTTGCCATGTTTCCATAAAGGCCCGATTTGTGGAGTGCATGATAGTTGTCCTGTGGACAGATTCTCCCACCTGAGCTGTGGATCTCTGCAGCTTCTCCAGTTATCACGGGCCTCATCTTGGCTGCTTCTCTGATCAATGCTCTTCTTGCCCAGCCTGTCAGTTTAGGTGGACGGCCATGTCTTGGTACATTTGCAGTTGTGCCATACTCTTTCCATTTTCAGGTGATGGATTGAACAGTGCTCTGTGAGATGTTCAAAGCTTGGAAAAGGTTTTCCTATCCTAACCATGCTTTAAACTTCTCCACAACTGTATCCCTGACCTGTCTGGTGTGTTCCTTGGGCTTCATGATGCTGTTTGTTCACTAATGTTCTCTAGCAAACCTCTGAGGCCTTCACAGAACGGCTGTATTTACACTGAGATTAGATTACACACAGGTGGACTCCATTTACTAAT
This sequence comes from Acanthopagrus latus, assembly GCF_904848185.1. Taxonomy (NCBI): domain Eukaryota; kingdom Metazoa; phylum Chordata; class Actinopteri; order Spariformes; family Sparidae; genus Acanthopagrus; species Acanthopagrus latus. The sequence goes on along the minus strand of NC_051045.1, from coordinate 28,697,892 downwards.
TAGGTGACTTCTGAAGGCAACTGGTTGCACTGGATTTTATTTAAGGGTATCAGAGTAAAGGTTTGGTTGTAAAAAAAATTCAAACTATGTATAATTTTCCTTCTACTTCACAGTTATGCACCACTTTGTGTTGGTCTATCACAGAAAATCCCAATAAAATACATTTACCTTTGTGGTTAAAACTTGACAAAATGTGGAAAAGTTCAAGCGTGGTGAATACTTTTGCAAGGCAGTGTAATTGAATTTTTTTTTTTTAATGTAGGCTGTGGGGGAGCGAGAGGTGGAGAGGGCTCAGGAGAGCAGAGCCAGGTGAGTGATCGACAGAGCTGGCACCTTGTTACCAATCACTGTCTCCCTTCATATGCAGTAGCATGCTGGATCTCAGATTTAGGCTGCATGGGAGATGCACTAGGGAGCAGGACGAGATGCATGAGCAGCGTTCGGTCACCTTGTCGGCACTAGTGTTATTAGCTGAGTTCAGCAATTAAAAAGGCTTAAATCAACAACTGTGTGCCTGGTGCTTGCCGAGACGACTCATGAAAAAAGGCTACAGTATAAGGTTTGAACATGGCTGTAGTGAGACTGCTACCAATAGCCATTTATCACTTTTGTTTTGCTGTCTGACATAAGTGTTACCCGGGAGTGTCTAAGAGCACAAATATGACTGCAACAGCGCCTGCTTTCTCTGCCAGTTCAGCTTTCCAGGCTTCATGCAAAGACATAAACACTATGCATGTTGTGCAGGGTTTTGTTTGAGCATCTTGACAGTAGTGAGGGGGCAATCATCGAGACACCATAGGAGCCAACAGATGTCTCTCTATACCTTCCTCCCTCTCTCCCTTCCATTCGTCTCTGCAGAACGTAGGTGGAGCTCACCAGCAGAGACAGACAGAGGAAGAATAAAACGAGAAAATGAGAGCAATGTGGCTCAACCATTTTGCCATCATATAGATTTACACTCCTTTTTAAGACCATGGAGATATTTTTGTTGGTGGTGTCTCAGAAGCACCAACAGCAACATGGCAATTTTATACCATTTTTATCCTCCTGCCTCTCATCCTGCCTTGTGATGGCCCTTCAGAGATCTGGGTCTGCATGCTGGGAGCTCCTCTTCTTTTATGAAACAACACAGATATCTTGGCATTGTAATGTAGCACAATATAAAGTCAGCAATTTGTTTGTAATACATACATTGTAATCTAAGATGCATGTGAGGAGCCTTTAAAAGTATTTCAATGCAAATAGGTTTTGGTAGATGAGTGAAAGAATGGAAAGACAGACATAAACTTAAAAAGGAGGTGGTATTTCAGGCTTGAACTCCAATGAAAGGAAAATTCCTTGCTGCATAAATTGCACAGAACGGATATTTTGTATAAATCGCCAAAATAACCCCATTTGTCTAATACTTTAATTTGTTGCTCAAATTCGAAAAGCACTGGCCTGTTGCTAAAATGAAATAATGATGTATGACTATCCTCCAACCTTGGTTATATGGGTTATTAAACTAGTGTGGCTCCTCTCCAGAGTTTATTTTGTTAATGAAAACAGGAAAAAAAATGTTTGTCAACAAACAGTATCAACAAATAGATCTATGGACACACTTTATTTGTAGTTTAAAAAGAGGAAAACATAGAGAAAGCTGAGAAGGTGTTACACCCATGCTTTAATGTTAACTAAGCATAATCTTAAATCAGTGTTATTGGGCAGTGCCAGACCAGGTTGGCTCAGCCCGGATGGCAGCAAAAGAATTTGAGTTGAATTTGATTTGAATTGTCCCAGGAATTATATATATGGTGTTTGTCAGTTAAAATGATAATTGTATGAGTCAGTGAAATATGTGATAGTCGTAAAGATAATAAAATACTATCTAATTCTGTGTTAATCTGCTCAGTGAAACCACATCATCTCACTCAGCATACATCACTAACACCAACATGGCACAGAAAAACAAAGACATTAACAGAGGTGAAAATCACAATAAATCCACCCATATCAGCATCATCACTTATGTGAAAGAGTCTACAGTATACAGGAGCAGCTCTACAATGTATAAGTTATGTTTCAGTGATCGTTAAACAAAGGCGATGTCACTAACATGACTGTTGTAGTGTTAACTGCTTTGTAGTCTTCATAATCACACATTTTTACAGTCTTATATAAATTAAATCACGACCAAATAAATCACATGTGTAATTCATGGCACACATCAAACTGGATCAAATAAAGATTTGTCTTTCTCCATTCACTACCATATGTATTTTGTCAGAGATGAGTTCCAATGGTGGTCCACCAGAAGGGACGTGACTTCAGCCCTCTATACCCAAAAGGGCATTATGTTTGAGTGACAGCTATCACTATCCCTGCTTATATCCATACTATTTGTTTTGCCACTAATATAGATGCTGTTGCTATCCATGATAATGATCTTCCAAGTTGCAATGGTAATGGATTACATCCCTTTATAGACCAGTGTCCCATTGTCTGTTTGACAGAGAGCATTGACAATTAGACAGGAAGACACACTGACTGGATGGAGGCTTTAAAAGCAAATGCAAAATCAAATCAAACAACAAATTAACCATCTCTTTGCACAGGTTCCTGCTGCCTGCACTAAAGCCATGTCCATCTCCAGCCCTGACTGCCCTCCACTGACTTTCTATCCATGCACATGCCTCTGACTCTGTCTGAACACTGGGTTAGGAACAAACTCAACATCACTTCTCCTCCACTGCTAACGTCTGGATCAGAGCCACTACATCCATCCAACCCCCTCATCCTCCGCCTCCTCTCTGTCCTCCTCTCAACACAGGTTCCCAGCTTGAAGTCTGGAAACACTACATGAAGCAGCAGGGAGGGAGTGGTTGCTTGTGACAGAGAACTCTAGCTCACAATTTTGTGGAGCAGAGCGAATGACCCTCAGCGCCCCCAGAGCCTAAGGGACTGTTGTCTCGCTGATGGCTATGTTCATAATGTCCAGACGCAGATGCTGCAAACGTTTGTAGGCAAAAGACACAGCTTCTAGGGCGGCCCACAGCAAACCCTGAGGGGGGAGGGAAGAAATCGCTTCATGCACTGCAAAAAATGACTTAACCTTTTTTCTGGATATGTCTACTCTGAAAATCTTACTGCAGTAGAAGATAATATTAAACTTTTTTTTTCAGATTTCAATTTTTATTTATTCTTTATATATATATCCATCCATCCATCCATTTTCTTCTGCTTATCCGGGGCTGGGTCACGGGGGCAGCTGTCTGAGCAGGGATGCCCAGACTTCCCTCACCCCGGACATTTTTCTCTAGCTCCTCCGGGAGGCTCCCAAGGCGTTCCCAGGCCAGCCGAGTGACATAGTCATTCCAGTGTGTCCTGGGTCTTCCTCGGGGTCTCCTTCCGGTGGGGCATGCCAGGAACACCTCCCGAGGACAACGTCCAGGGGGCATCCGATATAGATGCCCGAGACACCTCAGCTGGCTCCTCTCGATGTGGAGTAAAAGTGGCTCTATTTCGAGCCCCTCCCGGGTGACAGAGCTCCTCACCCTATCTCTAAGGAAGCACCCCGCCACCCTGCGGAGGAAACTCATTTCGGCCGCTTGTATCCAGGATCTTGTTCTTTCGGTCATGACCCAAAGTTCATGACCATAGGTGAGGGTAGGAACGTAGACTTACCGGTAAGTTGAGAGCTTCACCTTTTGGCTCAGCTCTCTCTTCACCATGACAGACTGATACAACGACTGCATTACTGCGGCCGCTGCACCAATCGGCCTGTCAATCTCATGTTCCATCCTTCCCTCACTCGTGAACAAGACCCCAAGATACTTGAACTCCTCCACTTGAGGCAAGAACTCTCCCCAACCCAGAGGGGGTAAGCCACCTTTTTCCGGTCAAGAACCATGGCCTCAGACTTGGAGGTGCTGATTTTCATCCCAACTGCTTCTCACTCGGCTGCAACCACCCCAGGACATGCTGGAGGTCCTGGCTCGATGAGCCAACAAGACAACATCGTCTGCAAAAAGCAGAGATAGAATCCAGTGGCTCCCAAACCAGACCCCCTCCGGCCCCTGACTTTGCCTAGAAATTCTGTCCATAAAAATAATGAACAGAACCGGTGACAAAGGGTAGCCCTGCCGGAGTCCAACATGCACTGGGAACAGGTCTGACTTACTGCTGGCAATGTGAACCAGGCTGCTGCTCTGGTCATACAGGGACCATACAGCCCTTAGCAGAGGGCTTCTGACCCCATACTCCCGGAGCACCCCCCACAGAATACTATGAGGGACACGGTCAAATGCCTTCTCCAAGTCCACAAAACACATGTGGACTGGTTGGGCAAACTCCCATGAACCCTCGAGCACCCTGCGGAGGGTATCGAGCTGGATCAGTGTTCCACAGCCAGGACAAAAACCGCATCGTTCCTCCTGAATCTGAGGTTCAACTATCAGCTGAATTCTCCTCTCCAATACCCTAGACTAGACTTTCCCAGGGAAGCTGAGGAGTGTGATCCCCCGATAGTTGGAATACACCCAACTTTTTGAATAGAGGGACCACCATCCCAATCTGCCAGTCCAGAGGCACTGTCCCCAACTGCCATGCGATGCTGCAGAGATGTGTAAGCCAAGACATCCCCACAACATCCAGAGACTTGAGGTACTCAGGGCGTATCTCATCCACCCCCGGTGTTTTGCCACTGAGGAGCTTCCCAACCACCTCAGTGACTTCAGCTTGGGTGATGAATGAATCAACCTCTTAGTCCCCAGCCTCCGCTTCCTCTATGGACAGCGTGTCAATGGGATTTATATATATATATATATATATATATATATATATATATATATATATATATATATATATATATATATATATATATATAGCACACTTTTAGTTTATGTCTATGTTACCACTATTCAGAAATCTTTATGAGACCAGGAAATGGATCACAGGAAATGTAAAGCAGCACCAGGCAACAGTGTATAAAAAATAAAAATACACGTCCAGATATTATTGAAGGCTGCCTTATAACATCCAGCAAATAGGCTAGTTGGTAATATAACATTTAATTACCAAAATCCCCAATTAGTGGGTCAATTAATCTGTTAGGGTTTTTCCACTGATGTGATGCTGAGGTCTTTTCATAGACTGGCCCATATTTTCTAGGATTTGTGAGCTATCCTGTGTAAGTGTTGATGACTTTGACTCTCATACCCAACGTGACTTAAACAACCGATAACAACAGAGACAGACAATGGTGTGATATTACATAGAGCATCTGTATTGGCAGCAATTTGAATGCCCCCAGTCAGCTGATTACATAACCAGAAATCCAACCAACATGAAACAAAATTGGTAAGTTTGCATGGTGGAACACTTGTGAGGTCACTGCCTAGACACAAAGTGTCAGACATAGAGGAGCTGGATCTGGGCAGAGCTGAAATTAAGTGATTAATCAATTAGTCAGTCATCAAAAAGATAGTATAATGTCTAGTTTTTATATTTTTTTGTGAGAATGAGAATGTGATGTGACAATAATAGATTACATTATAAACATGTAGGGTTGTAAGGCGAGGGTGTACGGACAAAACCATAATCACGGGCATTGACAAATTGTGACTGGCATTTTGTTCATAATTGCTGACATTTCATGGACTAAATCATAAATCAGTACATTGGGAATAATATTAACAGATGACTAAAAAAAATAGCCCTAGATCTGAGAAGCATTGACCTCTGGGCACAGTATGTTGTTCTGATGAAGCTGCCCTGTAGGCTGGTGACACTTGATATTAACGTTGGTACTATGAGACGAGGAAAGTCTTGGATGCAAAATCAATTTTGTGACAAAAAGGGGAAAACTTTAAAACATCTGAAAGAACTGTCCATTCTTCATTTCACAACATTCAACACCTATTTGGAAAGAAATGAAACTGACATTCCATGAGTAATTTTAGTTTTACACCTTCAATACTAGTGTTCTTAAAATACCTGTATATGGCAGCTATATTATGATAAAAAAAAAATCTGGTCACACAATGATTGTGGTTATAAAAAAAAATGTTTTTTATCAGCGTTAATTGTTTCCATGTTAAAGTCTACAGGTCTATTTTGAAAGTTTCCAGTGTTGTGTTTCAGCAGTCTCATTGATGGACAACTTGACCTAGGATTTTTTCTTGGCTTGTGTTGTGATGCCCTTCTTTGTTTTTTGTATCAAGAGTTTCCAGACCAGAAAGTATAATGGATTTGAATAAGTTGGAGCCAACTGCAAACTATTGGCTGGACATAGGAAATTCTTGGAATGGCTCAAGATTAAGTATGCAAACCAGCTCCAGCATCTGTTCATCACTAATATTAACCTGTGACTGTAACTTCAGATGATCAGAATTATTATTCAGTACACTAAAAATGTATTCGACCATGCAATAAAGTCACTTGCTTGGTTTGCAATCTTTTTGCAGTGCGTCCATCTGGCCCTGCCGAGAAATGCAAAAGAAACTGGTTGTCAAGCCATCTAATGGCACTGGGCCTTGCCCAGCAGGGTTTTGTAACAGAAGCGGCCCAGTCCTGTTTTGTCTGACCCACAATTCACTGGGACGCCCCCAGAGACAGTGGCTATCCCTGCCAGAGAGCATGAAAAAAAAAAACACCAAGCTAAATCAAGTGCACCACATAAAGGAGACAAGGAACTGTATCAAGAGGACAAGCAGCCATGTGAAAAGGACTGCCGTTCAAAACAGCTGAAAACCACACAATTGCATCCTGGAATAGATGTCTTAAAAGGAACCATTTCCACACAAAGGCCCCAGTGACAGCCTCCACTCACTCGTCCCTGATAAATTCCATACACTGCTAGCTCCCTGAAGAAATTACAGAATCATTTAGTTAATTCAACAATAGATGGAGGATTTGAACATCTGTTGGCCCGTCAGTAACTATTCTCCCCACAACTTAGTTAATGTTGGTTACGGTTCATTTAAAACACACCACAAAAATGTTTTATTGATACTAACCTGTTCATGCAAAACTGTTCATCTTTTTTCTATAGTCAGTAACAACACATAACATTTGTGGTGAAAAATACAGAGAACATCAGTGAGATTGACAATGTCAAATACTTGGTTATCAACATAGACTCATACTTAGAACTCTAACATCTATCACAATGCAGTACTTGCTGGTCACAATCATCGGAATCAGAATTTCCTCTATTTGTCCTGCAAACGGGGAAGTTTCTTCATCACAGCAGCCAAAGGACAGTGGTATTGTAATAAACAATAATAATAGTAAAAGAATAAACAGTACAATAAAAACGTAAGAAACAGATATAGACTCATAAAGCAAAGCACCTTCCCCAGAAGGATACAGATACAGGAAATCTTTCCTGCCACAAGCCATTTTGTTACACAATAACTTTTTCACTTTTGCCTGAAAGAGTAATTCTGATCTATCTATTGTTTTTACTCAGTTTACATGTTATATTACATGTTTACATCTGCATATTCTATGTTCTTTTAAGTCTGTGAAATTGTCCAGTTAGTGCAAAAAACAGAGAAATGGGTTCTTTTATGACATGACAGTACACATGATGAGACGACGACAACAATGACAATGAAGAACAATATATGTGTGTATTAACAACTCACATTTCGTTTTTCTTGTTGTGAGCTGTTACTGTTGTTCTTCACTGTCATCGTCATCTTCTTCTTCTCTCCATTTTAAAGCCAGGGTCGTTTAGCGCACTAGCTACCTACACAGAGGTACTGAGCTGTGTCAGTCAAAAACCAATTAGCCAATGGGAACGCTCAGCTGAAAAGGCCCGCCTACCCGAGAGGTCTGTGCCAAAATCGCAAACAAAAAGTCAGGGAGCGCAAACGAGACAGAGCTGGAGAGAGACCGCAAAGCTTAGAGACAGCAAATGTCTGAGCGGAGCGGGAACCGTAAACAAAATAATGCATTATTAGAAGAGTAAAAGACCAATATTTTACACTATTTGACAAATTGTTTGATTACAAGTTATACGTTTTATTTTTGAAATTAGTTTTATGTTCTCTCAAAGTATTATGTTTGTTTGACATTTAAGAAGTTCTGTTTGTTTCTTTTGGCACAAATCTAATTCCATAAGGACCCACCAGAGGGTGGAGATGGATGAGGACCAGCCGCTTCAGGGTCTTCATTAGGTGTGGAGTGAGAGCAAGTGGTCTGTAGCTGTTGAAGTATTTTGGGTGAGGGTGTCATGGGTTTAAAGGGGAAAACTAAAGGGTGAATTAAGGTGGAAGAATCAGAACCGGAGGCAGGATGAGGGAGAACAAAAAGCAAGCTTTATTTAAACTAAAGCTGAACGCAAACAAAAACCAAGAACCACAAATGAAAATAAGTCCAAAGACCAAAAACTGGAGAAGCAACAAAACTAAACAAAGCTAAACAAAGTGCAAACAAAAATCAAAGTTTAAATCAAACATAGGAAAAACCAGAAAACAAAATCCAAAAAACACATACAACTGGGAGACTGGAGACACAAGGAGCTAAGGAAGAACATCACACCAACAGAAGCAACAAACTCACAAAGACAAGAGGGAAGGCAGACACTAAATACACAGACACTAATAACGAGACGAGGAACAGGTGAGGTGGAACAGCAGTTGAGATAACGAAAGGGAATCACAGAGGAAACAATATTGGCAGACAGGGGGAGACAAACATGCACAAGGAAGAACACATGAGCCACTGAAATGACACAAAACATAAGACACAAGACATAGAATCAAGACAATATCAAAATACAAAATAAAACACACTGAACCAAATGAAGACGGGACGGTAGAGGGGGGTCTGGAGGAGGGCCAGAGTCCAAATGAAGCCAGGAGGGTCGAGGGGGGTCTGGAGGAGGGCCAGAGTCCAAATGAAGCTGGGAGGGTGGAGGCAAGGGCTGAGACCCTCAGGAGGCCAACGGCAAGGGTGAAGGCTAGGACCCCCTGGAGGCTGACGATGGGGGCAAAGGCTCAGACCCTCAAGAGGCTAAAGGCTGAAACCCTCAGGAGGTCGACGGCTATGACCCTCAGGAGGCCGACGGTGGGGTTGAAGGCTGGGACCATCTGGAAGCCAGCAGAAACGGCATGGACCAGAATCCTTTGGAGGCTGGCGGCGAAGACAAAGGCTGGTACCCTCTGGAAGCCCCGGCGAAGGCATAAGCCCTCTGGAGGCCAGGGGCGTAGGTTGGGACCTACTGGTAGCCGGCGGCAAAGATGAAGGTTGAGACCCTCTGGACCTTGGCAGGGCCGCCGACGTAGGATCACTGGGCCTGTCGGCTTGGGAGTCGATGGAGGGCCAGGGTTAGGGTTGAAAGATAGGTGAAAGGTGAAAGATACCTTGTGCCAAACCCCAACCAATCATTGTTTCATTATTGATGGCCCCCGATCCTGGCCCTGGAGCCCCCCTCCCCCCAGCCTGTTTTGTGTGTTGAGTGCAACTATGCTGTTCAGACTGATTAACCTAGCAATTTAATGTAAGCAACAAGTTTGGCGAACTGTAATGTGATTACTACATTCTGAACAGTAATGCCTTACACTACTTTTTTTCAACACAAACTCTTGGTGAGATTTTTGCCTGTGACAGACACTGTTTTTCAAGCCGAAATGTGACAATGAGTTGGTAGGACAGACAGGAAGACAGACCACATATAACTGAGGTGTATCTTTCCTCAAATAACTTGCCAAAGACAGTTACAGTCACTACATTACTTTTGTTTGGTTCTGTAATGTTGCTTTGTGGGATATTTCTCTTTATTTAGTTGAGTGAATTATCTGTTTACTGTGAACTCCATCAGACCGACATGCCCTTGATACATGCCGCCGGCTTATCCATTCACACTGGTTCGGTTCACTAATACTGTCCCTCTGATACTACCTCCAGAGGTGTATCAGCTAGGGAGAGAAATTTCACTCTTCACTGCCTCTGAGACTTTCACACAGAGGAGGAGGCGGAGAATTGGCACAGGATCCCTGCACTCATGTGGCAGTGTGGATGGGGCTAGTCAAATAATGCACAGCACATCATAGTACTCATTGTTTTCTCTCCAAGACCTGCTTTTGGCAAAAGCCATAGTGACATTTAACAACAGAGTGACACCTAGTAATCGTGTGTGATAATGTGAATATTTTTTTTGTTGTTGACACTAGTGTATCTTTACCTCATTATATTTAAAGAAAAATAATAGTAATAGCCAAACGCAGTTAACACCAACCAAGAGTGCACGTGTGGAGTCTGAGGGTAAAAGGGCAGGGGGTCAATCCCCTTCTGGAATATATGTGTGCACGTGCCTGCAACACTCAGAGTTCAACAAGTGGTAACCATTGCATTGCAATGTGCAAAACCCCATTTAGCCAATCAATCTTTTCTGTTGGAGGAACAAAACTTTAGCGCTTTACATGCTTTGAGTTGATATGCAACTTCAGCGTTTCTAACAGAGGTGTTAAATCATGGCTGAAAGAGAAACAACACTATTCTCACATGTATATACCTGATAACCACAGATGTATCTGTAGTTTTAAAGTACTGTATTTTTACACCTGTACTGCATTTGTCCCTTTTGTATACATATAATCTTATTTTTAAAAAGCCTCCTGTGGACATATGTTTATTAATTAGCATTTTGATATAAATACTAAGTGTGGAACGTCTGGTTCTTTCCTATCATTAAGTGGTGCAACACCAATGTTACTAGTATGTCCACATCAAATAAACTAAACTGAATAAGCATGGTGCAGCGAAAGAGGGGAAATGATATGTTGGTACTGTCAGGTGTTGCCAACCCTGTTGTCAGAGGCAACAAAAAAATGGTTAAGGACAGTGAAAGATCATTATTACAGTTAGCATAAAAAGGAACGTGAATTGTATATGTGTGATAAAACACAGAAACACAAGAGGCAATCCATTCGACAGGATAAATCTTGGTAATATGTTGAAAATGTATTCAGGTTCAATTTTATATTTTACACTGTGCTCATGATCTGGTTAGGTGTAGGCGCAAACACCAATTAGTTAGGATTAGGACACAACATGAGATCTCCTTGAAAAACATCCAAAAGTGTCACGCTTACAAGTGTTGAAATGTTCCGGAAACGTCAATGTGATACATTTGACACAACAAAGAAGCAACAAAAAACATTAGATGCCAACATTTTATTCTGGAGACTGGGCTGTAAAGGGCACACTACTCCCTAAACTGGCACTGAAAATTGCCGTTGGATGTCAATTGTGAGGTGTAAAATCTACAAGTATGGAGGAAATTCTTTGGTTGTTCTGTGACAACTCCCAATCTCCTACTGTATGTGTCAGATTAATTTACCATCTTCAAGGTATAGTGGCAATTCAGTCAGATTTTCAAGCTGCGTCATGAGTGTAGCTGTAGATTCTGTCATTTAGAATGCAAACTTGTGTCTATACTGTACATTACTGGAGATGCTGTTGCACACAGTATGTGAAACACACATAATAGCTGTTTGTTGATCATGTATGAGAGCGGCAACAGCAGCCTCAGTGCAAGCAGAACAAACAGACCACCGGCTTTGAAGAAAAACTCTCCCATGTGAGCCAGCCAGCTGTATATGACTGAATCACAACAGTCTGTCTCTCACACACTGTCTGATTATGGCTTCCTGTCTGCTTATCAGGCCATCTGTTTACATTGTCTTATTTGTGAGACAGACATAGGTGTAACAAAATATATAGACATTACCATAGAACATAACAAACATTCAGATTTCAACATGGTACAGTTTTAGTTGTTTCTGTTAGTGGGAGGGTTGTATGTGTTTTTCCTAGTGATACACTTTATTTGCAGAGCACAACTCACACATAAAATGTAACACAAAGTGCTCAACATTTACGTCATGTCATGTCATTGTCCGAACCACTTATCCCTTTCCATGGGGTTGCGGGGTGTTGCTGCTGGAGCCAATCCCAGCCTTGTCTCAGGGCGAGGGCAGGGTACTCCCTGGATAAGTCGGCAGTGCATCGCAGGGCCCTCACTAGTGAGCAATGTGGGGTTCAGTGTCTCGCTCAAGGACACTTCGACATGCAGCTCAGCCCTGCCCAGAGCTGGGATTTGAACCAGTGACCTTCCGATCACTAGTCGACCTGCTCTACCCGCTGAGCTACAGCCAGAAATCCTAACGCCACCAATTCTTGTGATTTGAGGTGTGTGTGTCACTTTCATTTTGGTCCATTTATATTCTTTATTGTTGGTGATGTTGTGAAGCACTTTCTTGTGAAATGTCTGCTCTCGATTGTAATTGTTATGGTTTCACTTTTCTCCATTTGTTTGTTGGTTTGGCAGCAGGATTACACAAAAACCGCTCAACATATTTCCATGAAACTTGAATGGCAGATGGGTCTCAGCCCAGTATAGACCCGACAACCTTTGGTGTGGATCCTGAAAAAGGGGAATATAATCTTCACTTCCTTTTACATTACCAGGCGTTTTTGATATTTTTGTTATATTTTTGATATTTTAATTCTCAGGGAATAATTGTGATGTTGTCCTCGTGGTTGGCTGTACAGATCAGGTGAACTTAAACAATAGTTAAGCAGTAATGAGTGGTTTAAAATTGACAGTGACAAAGGGCTGTCAAGCTTGATATTGGATTAGACTGGAATCTATTAAAGGGGACTGTTTGGACTGCATTTAGTACCCATTTCACCCCCATTTCCATGCCTCAATCTTTAACAAATTCCTTCTACAGATTGAACACCACAGATTCCTAATTCACTCAGTATCATCCTCAAATCTTGAAGATGAAAGGTTATCAAAAGCTTTTGTTTACGTCAAACATGATGGGTGTCGTGGTGCGATCCATTTTCATTCTTCCCCATAAAGCATCAAGTCCTTATAACTTCAACATAAAATTTCCACGACGCGGCCCGACAGCAGCACGCACCAACGAGCGTGAACTGCGAGGGCCCATTCATTGTTCCTTGCAGCTTAAATTGATAATAGTTTTCTAGTTTCAAATGGAATTATATGATTGTCTGAACATTAATTAAACTACTCTGGGCTACATGCATCGTTTAGTATGTAACTGGTGAGTATATTAGTGTTTCGTTAATTGAAAGTTGGAGTTTACTCTGTCTTGAATTTAGTGCTCCTTCAAATGATTGCCTCGTTGTCTGTGACACAAATATCAAACCCTTTTCCCTCTCCCTTCACTGAACTTCTCCTGTCTTTTATCCAACTCCTCTAACCAATGATGGGAGACAGGTCTGCACATGCCTCCACCCAGTGTTGTGCCTTGAACTCGTTCATACTTTGGGCGAATGTGAACTGAACGTACGTATTTCTGCCTGATAAACGTTATTCTGAATGCGTTCATTCTGGCGTTTGTGAACAGCGTTCTCTCACAGTTTAACTTCATTCAAGACTGAGCCAGATTTCCATTGAGCCTTCCAGTCTAAAAACGGCTAGAACACACCGTAAACAGACCTTAATATGTATGTCACCCAACCTGGCTGTTGTGTATAAAAAGGACACTGGACGAGAGGCTTGTGCATGCAACTCGCTTTACTTTAGATCAAAACAAACTTAACTATTTCAGACAGAAACAGCTGCATACCAAACAAGCAGTGAGGCATTAGCAAACGAACACAGAGTAATTTGTCCTGACCGGACATAACACTGGCAACACCAGCCACCAGAGTCGCACCACCGCATGTGTCATCAACATGCTAAGCATGGAGGCAAAAACAAATGAAGGCAGCAGCACTACCCCAGACCCTGCCTCCACCAGTAATATAGCATCTATTACTGATGATGATATGTATGATTACTTAAAACAATTTTATGAAAAGATCAGTGATGATCCAGGTGGAAAATATCTGATCTTTTTGTGTAAACTTCAGCAAACCTGAAACGGCACATTGAACTAAACCAGCTGGCTAGTCTTTCAAGGTACCCTTATGTGTGAGTGAATAAAAAATTAAAAGACACGGCAACGCTGAGCCAAAACAGATCCTCTACCACCCAAATCATATTCCCAGTGTGCAGTAGCGGCTCCTCTGTTTTCATCTCCCAGCCGCAGCTGGACAACCTGGTTTAGCAGTATATTGTCGGAGAGCTGCAGGGTAGCTGGCTGAACACTTCAAAACAATGTTCTCTGCTCTCAAATTGTTGAAATACACTGTATCATTTCCAGTATTTGCAGTGGGCCAGGACTCACCAGTAAGCAGGAATGGAACTTGTAGACTAGCATGATGCTGGTACTTTTCTGCTCAAGATTCATAATGGCCGTAAATAAACTGCATTACCAAGGGGCACTGCATCATTTAATCAATTTGCCAATTTTTGGTAACAGAGAGCGCATCGATTTTAATGAAACGACATATTTTTTAGCATGTCCGAAACCTGAGTATGAGACAAATAGTATGTGAAACGTATACTACCTACAAGTAAATATTATGTTATGCATTCTTTGATTACAAACTTGAAATGTTCAGTATATAACAAGTGCTTAGACCAGTCACTGATAACACACAGTGGGAATTTCCATTAGCTCAGTAACAGAGGTTAGCATCGCGCAAAACATTTTTATTAACATAATATGACGTGTGGCATATTGGTATTACAGAGTGAGCAAAGTACCATGAAAAGTTGTGACAGTCAGACATATTCTTTGTACAAATGCATGCACTCAACCGTGATGCTCATACAGTGACAGTTTGGGATGAATAAATGTACAGTTGCACTTCTCATTCATACCCTAAACTTAACTGATCCTCACTCCTCGTGTCAATGGCAGGACTACGAGCCAATCACAGGCAAAGTAGAAAACTAGTGAAAATAAGTTTGGCAGTCTTTTGCACATGACTGAATGATGGGCATCTGAGGAGATTTAAAAATATAAGCAATGCTGACTGAAAAGTAAATATGTGAATGCCCGTTACCTGCACATACCCTGCACTAGACCACTGACTCCCCACTTTCCATTTTGAACATACATCACCCTCAGGTCTCAATAAACGCTAACACTATGTTTTGGCAACAATGGCAGCGATGTGTGGAGCAGAAGATGAATGCATTGATTGATTAACTTACTTATACTTAATCTGTGTTGTGTAAAATGTTTTTAGCAGTGGGGTACATATAATTATGTAAACTCAACTTACTACCTTCCTCTGCCACACTCAGCTGCATCTCTTGCTATAGGCTTGGCAGACCTCAGTAGTCCGATGAGGAGGACGATGGTAAACTTGTCTCCATGCAAAGATTCTGTGGTCGCTCACTGACTTCTGGTGGATGAGCTCTGACCTCTTCCAGTGGATGCTGTGAGTGTTTTGGCTTGGTGCTCACAGATGATGTTGTCTGCTTCCAGCGCTCATTCAGTCTCCTCTGTGTTTTACTACTGTCAAAATTCACTGTTATTCTTGTTACTGTTCTGGCTCCATAGGTTTGGGTCTTGTCTATAACCTTTATGAGCAGAGATCTTTAAGTATTGACACCTTGTGACTTCACTTGACTTTGATCTTCTGACAGCCTTTGAGACAGCCAGCAGTTGCCACAGCTGAAAGGAGTGAGAGGGCAGCTGCTGCCGCTCTCATCAGCATGCACAGCTGTTTGATACATTCAAAGTTTATGATGGTTCAACTTTCTGCTGTGGCTCGATGTGTGACCATGGCAACCGAAGCGAGCGAAACAAAAGAGGATCTGGTTTTTACTGTATCTGAGTTCACTGAATTATTCACATCGTTACCAGCAGAGAACACACAGATCAATGCAGAGAAATGGTATAGCACCAACATCAGCTTCAAAGTCTGCTCTTTTCTGGGACAACAGACTTCATCAACGTTAAACATATGTATAATCTAACATTTCCACATTAAAATGTCTAAAGAGGACTTACCTAAATTAAGTATTCTGTTGATTTGATTTGAGGTTAGAAACTCACATTTTCCCAATTTTTCAGCAAACCTAAATGAAATTCAAAAATGTTTTCAAGTAATGGTGCTTTTGATCTGGTCACTTGCGGCTCTAACTTCCAGGGAAAGATCAGATGATACATTAGAGACAGAGAGGAAGGAAGTTGGCAAACATGTACCAACATAATTGAATAAAAATGCCAAACATTATCTTATCCATGATCATGTGTAATAATATTGGTCATCAGAGAATTTCTGCAGATTACACGACTCGGTGCGGTACTTAAAGTCTGCAATGTAGGTGGTGAAGAGGAAGGGAGACAGCACAGTTCCCTGGGGGGCACAGATATTGGAAGACCCCAACATGGGGCTGATATGCAAACTGTAGGGGGTCCTGTAATGGGCACACGTAGGGGTCTAAGGTGTACTAGAACCAACTGTTCCATGACCTTCATGATGTGAGAGATCGGCTTGTAGACATCCAGTGCCACATGGCGTCCTTTTTTGGGCACTGGAACGGAGCAGGATGTTTTCCAAAGCACTGGCACTCTCTGAAGGTGGAGGTTCAAGTTGAAGAGGTGCTTGAGAACTCCACAGAACTGGCTGGCACAGGCTTTTGAAAGCCAGGGCTAGTGCGGTCTGGTCCAGCAGCATTCCTCTGCTTGTGCTTGTCTGGTAACAAGTGCCTATGATGTACAGGCTGGTGGGATTGGAGGAAAAAAATGGCATGTTTTGCCCTACTACCACCATGGACCTCAGAGAATCTGTAGGGAATCTTACAAATTGTTTTTTCAACAGTTCCCATTAAACTAAGAGTTAGTTTTTGCCTTGCTATCGTATTACATAACACTATCAAATGGTAATGTTAGCAAAGAGATGCTTGAAAGCTTGAACACATTAATTGTTGTCTAATGGAAGCTAATAGGTTAATAAATATGTAGTTTTTTGTACAAAAAATTGCCCGTCGACCCCTCCAGATTGTTTACAGACTGCTTTCTTACTGATCAATCAGCGGGACATTTTAGCTTCACTGATCCTGACCGTGATGTCAGAGGAAAATGGCTTCCATGTGAATACACCCTATGAAACATTTATGTTACTGTTTGGCAGCTGACAGCTGCTCGCTGTCAGAAAGTACCTTCCACTGTTTCTGTACAGACCAAACAAAAAACTAATAACAGGTTTATTTATGTGCTAAGGTGCATATTAATCCACACGTTAAGATCGATTTTATTAATTTCCCAAACTTTCCGTTTAAATATAAGTTAATATACGAATAGGGTATTTTTGTCTCTGTAAACCAGAAGTATCAAACCTGATGGACACATTTTCATGACATTTATTAAACCATGACTTTGTATTTCACCCTTCCTATTTATATTTTGTACACTCCGGATAGCTTTCCATAGTTAATTCCACTGCAAGTAAGGGCTTCCCTTCATATTAAGCATATTGATGCCTTCCCTTATCTTTTTCTTGTTGCCTCTATTGCCTTAATCTGTCTCTGAGTTTGCAGCTAATGTTTTCCTTTTCTGTGTACTACACGTAGTAGTTACATCCAGGTGGGGTCCTTGGTCAAAATTCTTAATGAAATGTTATCTTTGATCAATAACTCTGTACTGATTTATCAACTAAAGCATCACTGGTCTCTGAAGTTGCCATAATGTGTGTCAGATTGAGAAACTGTGACATTTCAGATATTCTGCTGTTGCTGGTTTCCCTTTATTTCTTTAATTTTCTCTCTTGATTGCATAAAGAATGCTATTTTTTCTCTGCACCACATTACTGTCTCATTAGTTTATCTTTTCAAGCACTGTGCTCATTTGTTCCCTTCTCCCTCCTTTCGTCCTCTTCTTATTCTCCTCCCTTCTTTCTTCTTCTTCTCTCTCTTTTGCTTATCCAGACTGTCTCAGGAGACCATCAAACTTTTTCTCTAACCAAATCCACAGAGAAATGTCTTCATTCAACAAACTTCTCTAAACTTAGGCCCAGGAGTGATTGCAACCTCATGGTTTGTGGTTAACACCTTGTATTTTGAAGTAAATTTCATCAAAGGGGACAGCAAGTAAAATCAATTTGGTTGCACTTAACAGCCAAATCCATAATGATGACATGAATGTTTGATTAAGAGGAAATGTATTTCTTGTTGCTCTGGAGCTGTAATCAAACCGGACAACTGATATCACAGCCAACGGATGTACCGCTGCACTGACAGCTGTGTAAACTCTCGTGATGTGCATGAATACATGAATACACAAACGCATGCTATCAAACCTAAATACACACACATCCAGGCCCCGCTTTGCACACACACACACATACAGGCACACACACATACCCCAAAGCTTTTTACATCACAAAATGTAATTCTTGATTACGTTTACAAACAATGTCACTGTGGCTTCTGTCAGAGCAAAACAAAGAAAAATTGTTTCACATTTAACATCTTAAAATCTTCATCATCATTTTAATCCTCTAAATATCTGGAAAACCTTTTTTTGTTGAACAAAGCAAATGAAAGCCCAGAACACACTGTAAAAAAAAAAAAAAATCTGTAATTTAACAGAAATATCCCTGTTTATTTTACAGATTTTTCCCTGTATTTCTAAGTTACGTAAAAATGTAGGTAAACTTACAAAATAAATGTGATTTTACATGTCTAATGTAAAATAACACGAAAAAAAATGTAACTGTGAAAAAACCACAACATTACATTTATGTAAAGTAAATTACATTTTTTCCACACAAAAAGACTGTTAAAATACACTTGCAAGCGTATCGTATTTTTTTCAAATATTTATTTTCCGTTTAATAGATGAAACTGTTAAATTAAAGTTTAATACTGTAAAATATAAATAAATATTTCTAAACTTTGATAGAATTAGTGACAATTAACAGTAAAAGAAGTGGTAGTTATATTATTAAAAATACAAATATTTAATGTCATTTCACACATACACTTTTCTTATTAAGTTATGCAACACTCAAAATACAGATTTATACTGTACATACCTGATTAAAAGTTGGTAAATTAAATCAACTTAGAAATGTAAAAAAAAAAAAAAAAAAACATTTTCTGTTATTTTACACAACTTTACTGTTCATAATCAGGTAGCTATATAATGGTACTTTGAACAACAAAACATCAAAGAGGTGGATGAACTCAAAGAAACCACTTCATAAGGTAGCTCATATGGTGAGCATAAATAAGGCCAAACAAAATCAACAGTACATCTGTTAAGGATCTGTGAGATGGTTGAGTATGATTGACAAGTGGTGAGTTTCAAAGGGCATTCCTGCAGTTACTTGCTTCTCAATGACACTGCTACCAAAGCTGCTGGACCTTCCTGGCATGCCTCCAAATCATCCTGAGAAGATAATACAGATTCAGAGTGTTGGTATAATTGTACTAAACATCAAGCTATTAAAAGCTAATGATGAAAAATAATCACACACTGTCAGGCTTGGGACAAAGGAGAGGACTCAGATGCAGGTTGACAGAAGTAGAATCAATATTTTATTTCTCTGATTCGCGACTCTCAAAAGCCGTGATAAAGAAATCACTATAACAAATTCTAGAAAGACAGACACGACAATACAAACACACAACACATAAAACAAAGGACGCTCCCGAAGGAGGAAAATCTACTCTATTCTCAATATCTGAAATATGAAAATTACAAAAGAAAATCTCTTCACAGAGGAAGGCGCAGGCTATAAAAATACTCTACTCTTTTCATAAAAACAAAAGGAAAACAGAAAGCGCTCCCGAGGGAGGTGAAGAAACAAAAGCCAAAATCTCTAAACTACAAATCAAACTCTAACCAGAAAAATTATCAAATCAAAATCACTCTTTTAAGAGGTCAAGAATACAGAAAAATAAAACAAGATTATACTTAACCGGACGTGGTTTTCGAGGACTGTGATACAAGGGCTTGAGCATACGACGAAACGACGAAACACTTAGGCGACGCAGACAGGGGAAGACAAAGACTTTATACACATGAGGGAGGGAGACACAGGTGCAAACAATCAGGAATTAGGGATGACGTCAGACCAGGAACACAAGAGGAAGGGCACGTGATCTGAAACGAGAGGAGAGTTACTTCCAAAATAAAACATGAATTCACAAGACAGACCCCAAAGACGAGACAACCTCACCACGATGTGACAGAACCCCCCCCTCTAGGGCCGACTCCTGACGGCCCAGGTTGTTCAGGATGCTCTCGGTGGAAGTCTCTTATGAGATGCGGGTCCACTATATGGCGGGAAGGTACCCACTGTCGCTCCTCAGGTCCATAGCCTTCCCAATCAACTAGGTATTGCTTGCCTCGGCCCCGATTACGAACAGCCAAAAGTTGCTTGACTTTGTAGACCGGACCTCCATCAATGACCTCGGGTGGTGGTGGGGGCGTGGTGGCAGGAACCATCCTGCTTTCTTTAACAGGCTTGAGTTGGCTGACGTGAAACGTGGGATGTACTCTCAGGGACCGAGGCAGGCGTAGGCGAACTGCTGCCGGGCCCATTTTCCGGGTAATAGTGAAAGGTCCCACAAATCGCGGGGCCAATTTCTTGGATGGAACCCGGAGCTTCAGATCTTTGGCGGATAACCATACTCTTTGTCCAGGTTGATAATCAGGTGCTGGGCGTCTCTTACGGTCTGCGCTTCTTTTGACTCGGTCTCCCTGTCGGATCAGGACCTGTCGGGCAGCTGCCCAGATGCGTCGGCAGCGTTGGACCATGGCATAGGCCGAGGGGACCGACGCTTCCCTTTCATTGTCCGGAAACAGTGGAGGTTGATAACCTAGGGCACAATGGAAAGGGGAAAGACCAGTAGCAGATGTAGGCAATGAATTGTGAGCATACTCTACCCAGACCAGGTGCTTGCTCCATGTGGAGGGGTTCTGGTGTACCACGCAACGGAGGCCGGTTTCCAATTGCTGATTGAGACGTTCGGTCTGGCCATTGGCTTCCGGGTGATATCCAGACGTTAAACTGGCTGTGGCTCCAATGAGTCTGCAGAACTCCTTCCAAAACTTTGCCACAAACTGGGGCCCCCGGTCCGAGACAATGTCTTTAGGAAAACCATGGACCCTGAAAACTTGATTCATCATCACTTCGGCAGTCTCTTTTGCTGAAGGTAGCTTAGGTAAAGCTACAAAACGTGCCATCTTCGAGAAGCGATCGACCACTGTCAGTACGGTGGTGTTCCCCTGGGAGACCGGGAGCCCTGTGACAAAGTCCAATGATATTTCTGCCCACGGTCTGGAAGGAATGGGTAGCGGTTGAAGAAGTCCTGATCGTGCTTTTGACGATGTCTTGTTCCGGGCGCAGACCGAACAAGCTTCTATGTACTCCCGGACCTCCGTTTCCATAGCGGGCCACCAGAACCTCCGGGAGATGACGTACATGGTTCTCTTGACTCCCGGATGACAGGAAAGCAGCGAGGTGTGAGCCCAATGAATCACCCGAGGCCGCAGATCTGCCGGGACATACAGACGGTTATCAGGGCAGCCATCAGGTGATGGGGCTCCACCGTTAGCATGCTTAACCTCCTTTTCTATGGGCCAAGAGACCACTCCAACCACACAATCCAGTGGAAGGATATTTTCGGTCTGCTCGGTCTTAGGCTCGGGATCGAAGAGGCGAGAGAGAACATCCGGTTTGATGTTTCGGGATCCCGGCCTGTAAGACAGAGTAAAGGAGAATCGATTAAAGAACAAAGCCCACCTGGCCTGGCGAGAGTTAAGTCTTTTAGCTTTACGAATGAACTCAAGGTTTTTATGATCAGTCCAGACAATGAAAGGTTGTTCGGACCCCTCTAGCCAGTGTCGCCATTCTTCCAACGCGACTTTTACTGCTAGAAGTTCTCGATTGCCGACGTCGTAGTTTCTTTCTGCTTGGGACAGCCGTCTTGACAGGAACGCGCAGGGATGCATTTTGCCATCCTTTTCCGACCTCTGAGATAATACTGCTCCTATCCCGTCGTTTGAAGCGTCCACCTCTACCACAAATTGACGGTGTGGATCCGGCAGAGTGAGAATGGGTGCTGAGGTGAATCGTCTTTTGAGCTCCTGGAACGCCTTCTCAGCTTCGGGGTTCCAGCGGAACGAGACCTGGGTAGAGGTGAGAGCATGGAGAGGAGCAGCTGTAGCGCTGAAGCCCCTGACAAACCGCCTGTAAAAGTTCGCAAATCCAAGGAATTGCTGAACCTTCTTGCGGCTGTCTGGAGTGGGCCAATTAGCCACCGCGCTTACTTTAGCCGGGTCCATCTGTACTCTTCCAGGGGCTACAATGAAGCCCAGGAACGAGACAGTGTCGGCATGAAAAACACTTTTCTCAGCTTTAACATACAGATGATGATCAAGGAGTCTTTTCAATACTTGATTAACATGATCTTGGTGGGTGACTAGGTCAGGAGAGTAGATCAGGATATCATCTAAGTACACATACACGAACTGATCCAAGAAGTCTCTCAACACATCATTAATCATGGCCTGAAACACAGCTGGAGCGTTAGTAAGCCCGAAAGGCATGACGCAATATTCGTAGTGGCCACTGGGGGTGTTAAAGCCAGTCTTCCACTCGTCCCCCTCTCTGATGCGGACCAAGTGGTAGGCGTTACGGAGGTCTAATTTGGTGAAGACTTTGGCCTGTTGGAGTTGATCAAACACCGATGTCATCAGAGGTAGCGGGTATCGGTTCTTGATGGTGATATCGTTCAGCGGGCTGTAGTCTATGCAGGGTCGGAGAGAGATCCGTCCTTTTTATCCACAAAGAAAAACCCGGCTCCGGCCGGAGACGATGAAGGACGGATTAAGCCAGCTTTTAGGGACGCCGAGATGTAGTCATTCATGGCTTGGCGCTCTGGGCCGGAGATGGAGTAAAGCCGCCCCTTGGGAATGGTGGACCCGGGAATGAGGTCTATGGCACAATCGTAGGGGCGGTGGGGAGGGAGAGATAGTGCTTTGGTTTTATTGAACACTTCTTTCAGATGATGATAGCAAGACGGAACGGACGTCAGATCCGGGTATTCTGGGTCTGTGATGGGGTCAGCAGAAAACAGATTTATTTCAGCGACTGGGTCAGTGTCATAGTGATTAGCACATTCCTCTCCCCAGCCTTTAACTTGCCCGCTCTTCCAGTCGATATGTGGATTGTGTAGAAAAAGCCAGGGTTGTCCCAAAATCAGAGCGTGAGAGGTGGAAGTGAAAAGATGGAATTGAATGTGTTCTTGGTGCCTCCCAATGTTCATTTGGACAGGCTTGCTTACATGAGTAATAACGAAAATGTCTGCCCCATTTAGTGAACGGGCTCGTATCGGTCTCTCTAGGCTTTCACAGTCTATTTGTAGCTTGCGGGCCAGGTTCCAATCCATAAGACTTTCGTCAGCCCCAGAGTCTATCATAGCCTCCATTTCAAAGTGTGAGTTTAACATTACTTTAGTGAGGACCCGAACGGCGGTCTTGGAGACCTGATTAGAACTCACCCCACGATGTTTCTTGACTGGGCAGGTACTGACGAGATGACCAGCTTCACCACAGTAAAAACACCTTCCTTCCAGGCGTCGCTTTTGGCGTTCCTCTGGCGTCAGTCTGGTTCGCCCCAGTTGCATGGGCTCTTCGTCGTTACGGCTTACGGTGATTTCTGGAGTCCCTCGTAGCGGTGTCGGCCATTTTGTTTCGGGCGCAGCGGTGGCCCCGTAGCTCTCTCCCCGTCTTATTTCACGATGTTTCAGAAGTTGGCTCCGACGATTGTCTGTGCGGATGGCGAGGGCGATGAGTGCATCTAGGGTGGTGGGTAAATCCAGCGGTACGAGGAGATCTTGGAGCTCTGATGACAGTCCTTTCAAAAATATATCATACAGCGCTGTATTGTTCCATCCACTTTCCGTGGCCAGAGTGCGGAAGTGGATCGCATAGTCACAGACGGATTGATTACCTTGTCTGATTAAGCTGAGCTCTTGTGCCAAAAGTCTTTGTTAATGCCGCTTGGAATCCGGCAATCGTCTCACATGTCGAAGAATTCCTGCTCCATTCCGCGGACGCCCATGCCTTGGCTCGTCCCCCCAGGTGGGAAATCATGAAAGCCACCTTGGCTCGTTCAGTCGAGAAAGCTTGTGGGTTAAATTCAAAGTGAATAGAGCAGTCTATCATGAAGGTCCGGCAAAGCCCGGGTTCACCTGTGTACTGGGTCGGCGGAGCCAGTTTGCATGTGGCTCCTCCGGAGGGAGCCGGTACATCCGGGAGTGCTGCAGGAGGCGGAGTCGGGAGTACGGGATTGGATCGGCTGAGTTGTCCCAGTAGATCTTGCATTTGTGACGTGATCTGCCCCATGTTAGCTGCCATGGCGGCCTGGAACTCCTCCTGACGGTTGAGACGAGCTTCTTGGGTTCGAAGAATCTCTGAGAGTCGTTCTGCCTCCGCTGAGTCCATGTCTGGCCTAAGTGTACTGTCAGGCTTGGGACAAAGGAGAGGACTCAGATGCAGGTTGACAGAAGTAGAATCAATATTTTATTTCTCTGATTCGCGACTCTCAAAAGCCGTGATAAAGAAATCACTATAACAAATTCTAGAAAGACAGACACGACAATACAAACACACAACACATAAAACAAAGGACGCTCCCGAAGGAGGAAAATCTACTCTATTCTCAATATCTGAAATATGAAAATTACAAAAGAAAATCTCTTCACAGAGGAAGGCGCAGGCTATAAAAATACTCTACTCTTTTCATAAAAACAAAAGGAAAACAGAAAGCGCTCCCGAGGGAGGTGAAGAAACAAAAGCCAAAATCTCTAAACTACAAATCAAACTCTAACCAGAAAAATTATCAAATCAAAATCACTCTTTTAAGAGGTCAAGAATACAGAAAAATAAAACAAGATTATACTTAACCGGACGTGGTTTTCGAGGACTGTGATACAAGGGCTTGAGCATACGACGAAACGACGAAACACTTAGGCGACGCAGACAGGGGAAGACAAAGACTTTATACACATGAGGGAGGGAGACACAGGTGCAAACAATCAGGAATTAGGGATGACGTCAGACCAGGAACACAAGAGGAAGGGCACGTGATCTGAAACGAGAGGAGAGTTACTTCCAAAATAAAACATGAATTCACAAGACAGACCCCAAAGACGAGACAACCTCACCACGATGTGACACACACACACAAACACACACACCTTTGCTTCCAAAAAGGTACTAATTGTGACAGTCAATCCTGTAGTCAGTAGGTTTTCTTAAATGAATTTATGGTGACCAAATTCTGGAGATAAGTTAGTCCAGGCCCTCTTGACAGACGAGTCCTCTCAGCCATCGGAGTAAACAGAACCAAGCTTTTGTGGCGGCTGACCCCAAATTTCTGAGCAGTACTGTATATAACAGTGACATAATCTCTTCGAATGTGCAGCGCAGATTGTACTGTGACCAGCTGAGTGCAATTTACCATCCACAGCCATGATTCTCAACAACTTGGCAAAGATGTCATCTGACAAGAACAGACATCATGTATCCACCCCCACTCCACCACCACCTCGTACAAGTGAAATGCTCTTCATTTTCTTACCGGTCCCTATATCCAAAAAAGGCTGAGAGCACTTGATCTACAATATAACTGTCATTAATAAATAGACACTGAGGGCATGAGAAACCCTAAAGAAACACTGCCTTTTCAAGAGTGGATAGCATTAACACTTTCAACTCGACAGGACTCACCACAACTAAAAACTACAAGTGATTAGTGATATTCCGATATTCCAGTATCTCTGTATCTGATGTATTTTTTGACTTTTGTCACAAATGGAGAAAAAATTAAAACAAAAAACAAAAAACAAAACAAAAAAAAAACAATGTGATGCATTAAAGCATCCTGTTCCTCATTTCCATCAAAACTTCCAGCCTCCTTTGTAGATATTTAGTGGCTGGGTTGTGTTCTTGCCAGCTGAGGCAAAGGAGGAAAAGCAAATTTGTTATTGGTGATCCCCTGGAATTCACTGTAGAGCTGTGTAAAAAAATAAACACAAGAAGGAAAAAAAAAACAGGTTATAATGATTATATTAAACTGTAAGCCTTTAAAGAGTTCGCAAACACACATACTGTAGATCCTCATAAACTTAAACCTGCATTAAATTGTTACTTTTAACTCATTTGGCTGCTCTGTGTCACAGTGAATGATAAGAAAGGCAACTTCCACTTTGCCTTTTTAAACCAAAATTTATCATAAAAGTATACAGCAGTTTACTTACAACAGTTAACACTGAATAGACAAAGCAGGGAGATTGTTTACATTTTCGCAATTTAAGAGAGTCACTCACTAGCACACATTAGCTTTACCCATTTAGCTACCTACACACACAGAAACACACAAAGTTAGTGTTCAGTACACATGTTTCCTTGGATTTAAGCAGTTATCTTAATTCAGGAGTCCCATGCACAGAATATTTTTTCCCTTTTCTCAGCAAATAATTTGTTGAGCCTGTATAGTCATGGATGGAGGAAGTGATCTTGCCTCATTCACTACATCCACTCCTCCAAAACTAAGTGAACTTGAGTCTTTGAGGTTCTTCAGGAATCAGGAGTACATGACCTGGAGGACTTGAACTACATACAAGAGAGTGACCTTCTTCATGTCCTAAAGCCTGTGGAAGTGAGGAAACGGCTTTCACATTTCAGAACCACAAGTAAGTGTTTTAAGTGCTCACATCTTAATAAAATTTGCATAGTAAGACATCTGTACTATAAGTATATGATTTTCAATGATTGAACTATCATCTCCAAAAAAAATGCTATATGATGTTACTGTGGCAAAATATAATAAAAAACATATCTCCAGTAATGTGTGTCTTTTGTTAAGGCCAAAGAGATGTGTTCCAAGCAACCACCAGTCCTCAAATACAGCCTGTGACAATCTTCAAACACAGCCAGATGAGACTTTCTCTTCGGGTGAGTACATGCATGTATTGGACAGAATGCTGTTAATCTATTTTAATCTTGAATGCAGGTGTCCTGGATGGGCCAAAATTATGAACATGCAATGGCTGTAAATAATAAATGTATTGAGTCTATCCCAGCGTCTCTGATGGTCTAAAGTTTATGTTTATGCAGTTTATGACAAGTATGCAGCTTATTTCTCTACATAAGTTAGCATAAGCTTTCAGGAGTGGTACAGTTTAACACAGAATGAACAGGAGAGCTGGTAATAGAGCACAATAATAAACTGCAACATTATTTCAACCAGCAACTACTCCACTACACCCACGGGATTGTATATAGACTACGATGAGACCAACATCTTTGATAGCTATTAGGGGTGTATCAATATGCAAATATCAAGCTTTGACATATATATGGTTCTGCAGCCAGCAACAAGCATGTTTTGGGGGGAAAACAAAGACATGTGAAGATATTTGTTTTATTTTGAAAAATCTGAACAGTGGCTAATGGGCTATAGTTCTAATGTAAAGATTTAATTTCTAATGTAAAAATTATATATTATTATTCTATTGGTCTGTGCACTGGCATGATGGCATGGGTTATTGACTGGTGGCAAATGAATATATGGACATTAGCTCAGGATACACTCAGATATTTCAGTGACCTAGCAGCTTGTCAGACAGCAGCAACTATTTTAAAACACAAGAGAGTTCATAAAAATGTTTTTAATCATGGACAACAAAATGCAGTATGTATTTAGTGTATTACCAATGCTTAAATTTACTTCCAGTCCCTCTGAATCATAAAGCTATGCAACAATAGAAATAGTTCATGGCAAAGAGAGGTCAGAGTAGAATGTAATGAATGTCTTTTGAGTGGAGTGTTGTGGGTTAAATTTGCTCTTGCTCTGGTGGTGAACAATAATACCTGGTGATAGCAATCAAAGCTGTGATAACAATAATTGCAAAAACTTTATTTGAACACATCTACGCAGGATCTCTCTTTACTGTATGGCCAGTTAAAGATGTGAACTTGTGGGCTGGACTGTTGTCTGATTGAACTTCTGGTTTGATGTCATTGGTGGTTGTAGCTTTTCTCAGTTTATTACGATGGAATTCAGACTATTCATTAATTGCAAATGTGTTTGAATAAATGTTGGTTATAATGTTAATGTGATCAATGTGATTATAGGTGGGCATACTTTTTTTAACATCAAAGATCTATTACGCATACAAGGTTGTTATGTAATTTTACATGTAAAAACTTGTGTTACACAGTACATGATCTTAAATTAACAGCATATTGTTGTAATTATAACCTGATTACCCATGTTACAACAATATTTTGACCTTTTTTAAAAGGTAAATCAAATAATGTATAGGTGGTATATGATTTTATTACATTGAATATGTATTAAATACAAACATTTTTATGTAACTGTACATGTAAAAACTCATATTACACAGTAAATAATCATAAATAACAGTATAGTGTAACCTGATTACCAGTTTTACAACAGTATTTTGACATTTTTTTAAATGTAAATCAAATGTTTTATGGTTGGTATATATGGGCGTTTTTTACATTAAATTTTAATTAAATATACAAGATTTTTATGTAAAATGATATAATAAAACAAACTAGTGACAGCGCTCTTATGTAATTTTAAGCCTGATTAATTGTGTTATTGCAGTGTTTGACCATATTTGTAGGTAATTTCATTGTTTTTAAGGGTGCAAAAGTCCTTCATTAAACATTAAGACAAAAAAATACATAAAATGTCATGTAAAATTAAGGTTATTGACTGTATTTTAAAAATGGGAAATTACTGTTTTTACGAGACAGTTATTTCCCTTTATTTTACAGCCTGTTTTTCGTGCCCCAGCTGCCGGAATATTACCGTTTATTTACCCTTTTTTTTTTTTTTTTTTAACAGTGCAATACTTTAGTCAAAAATCAAGAATAGCATATTAGAAGCAATGAACTGGACCTAAATATTTACCATTTCAGTTTTATTATCATGGCTCTGACCATCTGTAAAAATATCTTACTCATCAGATCAGGAGATCTTAGAATACATCAACATTTAACAGGGCAAGCTACTCAAGCAATTGTTGGATATTTTGATGTCATTGATCGGTTGAAAACATGAAGACAGACATGTGTGGAAAATGTTCCTCTCTGTTGGAAATATCTGCAGAGAATTTATTGGGAATCTGGACACTGCTTACCTTATGGCTTAGGTGTGGTACCAGCTGATTGCCATGATCCTTGCCAGTGGAGTGGTATTATGGTACTATGAAGCACTATTCATATTGGTATGAAAATCAGACAATCAAATTGAAAATCAATCTTTTGTGTTACACATACATCCCAACATGAATTAACTGTCAGATATTCTTTTTGCAGTGCTGAATGAATTTAACGTAACTTTTTTTTTGTTCAGAATCAAAAAAAGTTAATTATTACTGTAGCATGTGGAAAGTAGAGTACTAAAATGTTCTCTGTAGTGTTCCCAGGAAGTCGGGGGCTTCCACAGCAGTTTACATTTACATGATTTTCACGTGAAAGTCGGACTAACACCAGCAGACAATGCAGTTGGAAGTTGATTTAGTCTGTATGTATGTACACGCCTTAGTTGGACCTGAACTGGCCTCAGCTTTCTGCGCCATAGGCAAGGCCGCTTTAATGCACAGGCTTACCTGGGCTGAAGCCCAGAGGCCTCTCAAGTTGAGGGGCCTCCCCATGTTCAGGTTAATCGATTCTTCCCGGGCTGCGCCACCACTGTAAACAAACGTACCCCACTCGCAAATCTGCGATGATGTCACACACACAAGCTGCTGCAGAGCAGGGGTGAGCTGAGCTGCTACATGCGATTCGCTGTGGAGAAATATTATTCCAGCAAAATTAAAAGTCTGGCTGCATTTCACAAAGAAGGATGACACCTCGGGATCGTCACCTGTAATACCTGTAAGAGAGATCTGTGTGCCAAAGGCGGTAATACAACTAATATGTCCAAGCATTTGGCCACACAACACAGCATTATACTTCAGCAATGCCGTGTGTTTGACACACTTAGCAGCACCAGTGCCAGCACTAGCACAGCTGGTAAAATTAAACAACTGACCAACATCATTTTACTTGTTTGAGTATTATGTATTTGTTTATTGAGAACTCATTTGGGTATTGTTTATTCTCAGCAGTGAATAATTAAGATTTATATCAATAAACCTGAAATGTATTTTAATAAACCAGGTTGTATTCTTTTCTGTACTCATGCACTACTTGTTTTGTTATGTTATATGTTAATAACAATATTATGGTGTTTTCTGGCTCAAAGAGGGAAAAGTCATTGTTGTATGTCTCCAAAGAAACTAATGCATTTTGTGACTTAGATTACCTAGATATTACTTCTTTTTTTTTTTTTTAAATGATACTCTATAAATCAAGGGGATGGAGGGCCTACAAAACCTCTCAGCTCCAGGGCCTAACATTAGGTTAAGGCGGCCCTGGCCATAGGCATCATTGTGACAGGCCTTAAACAGATGGGTGTACAGCAATGTCTGCACAGCACTTACAAGCCTAGCCAAACTATCAGTCACACAGACCTGACCCTTTCTCACTCACAGAAGTGAAAAGTATCATTTCTGTGAGTCCTGTGATGGAAGGTTTCTTAGGGATGATTGCTGAGCATTTGAAGCAGGAGGTGACCAGTGATTTGTAAAAGATCTGCATGAAGACTGTAGCAAGCTTGGCACAGACCTTCAGACAGGAGGGTGACGCTTCTGCTGGGCCTGGTGCTTTCCTGATCATCTGTCTCAGAAAGAACTGACACACATCTCCTTCGTAGATCCTGAGTGCCGTTGATAGGTCAGTGGGAAGGGATGAGTGGGTGGCAGGCTGTGCTGATGTTGTCGATTTATAGTGTATGTATGTGTTTTTAGATTTTTTAGTATTCACAATGGACCCACATAAAACCCACATTGAATGCAGTTAACTGTTACTGAATTAGTCATGAATGAGTCAGTCTGTTAATTCATTTTTCAGTTATCGATATCAGTGATGTATCTGTCAGATTGCCAATAAAGTCAACTAATTTAAAAATGTGCTACTTTGGCTCTGATGCAACATCCTCTCACACAATGTCCTGCCCACAACACGATCTGAAAAATCTGAATCTACACCGTAATTACTAACTAAATGTATCAAATGAACAGTGATGGTAATAACGGCGCTAGAACTAATTACTATTTCCATCGTTACAACGTTGTTACCGTTACTGACAATTAAATGTGTCGCGTTACAAACTGAAGCTACTCATTGAAGCTGTTCGACTCGGCTCTCAGCCACAGTTGCTTCAGCTTTGGTGAGGGAGGAGGGAGGGGTGGAACAACCGCATAAGTGATGATGATTGGCTCTTTAAGGTAGAGTGGGTTCGTAAGCCAATCAGAGGCAGCTTTTTTTTTTGCAAAATTTCCAGCAGTCCAGACCCTCCAATTATTGGTTCTTGGGGTCAAAGTTAACAGGAAAAACACAAATAAAAAGTAGACCATGTCAGGTTCCATTTTATTGAGCTTTTGAGACTTTGGGTCCCCGATTAAGTGGTCAGTTTACACACAAACAACACACGCATACAGCAGCCTCGCACACACAAACTAGCAGAGGTGAGCTGCAGCAAGGCGAGTCCAGAGGGAAAGTTAACGTTTTCAAAGTGGAAGTGCAGACACCACTTTAATCGCCACATCCGCTGTAAGCAACTCTAATCTAATGAAGCATCTCTCAGCACCACATGCCTCTACAACACTAGTGGCCAAAAACCCTGTTGTTGACACTGTTGATGATGACAGCAGGCCAGGTGTGGCTAACGTGAGCCCCGCTAACAAAGAAGGACACGGAGCCATCCAAGCAGCTAAAGCTGGATTCTTCTGCTCCAGTTTCACAAAAACTTGTAACACTTGTAACTGAGCTGAATTCAATGATAGACAGGAATGTTGTTGAGAACATGCTCCCGCTATCAGCAGTTGACTCTGACTCCTTCAGAGCCCTCATAGGCGAAATACTGGGGAGAGTAGGTGTCAGTCCGCCATGCAAGAAAGACATTTTCTAAATACATAGATGCTGAGTACGCTGAAATGAATGCCAAGCTCAAAAGGGGGGATAATTAAAAGTAACGCAATAGTTAGTTTTCCTGGTAACTAGTTACTTTTATAGTGGAGTAATTCCAATACTAACTCAGTTACTTTATGGGATAAGTAACTAGTAACTATAACTAATTAATTTTTTAAAGTAACGTGCCCAACACTGCAAATAAATGCATTGGAGAGGAAGTATAAAGTATCAGAAAATGGAAATAGCCAAGTACCTAAAAATTGTACTTAAAAACAGTTCTTGAGTAAATTGTACTTATTTCATGACTGGTTGAAATTTTGACTCAAAGAGTTTCATTTTCACTGCAAATGAATATCTGCCCCTAATATCAGATTTCAGTCAGTTGTTGGTGTGTATTATCACTTTCAGATTTAAAGAATTTCATGAAAGTGTTACATTGAGCAGTTGAATACAGGTCTCTGGTGGCCACGCAAAATCCGATTAACCGGAGAAAATAAAAGCTCTTGTGTTGCATTCTTCTATTGAAGCATGTGGTTATGGTACATTTCTTTGCCAGTTTTTGTGTCAAGGCATTCGAGCTGACAGCCTTTAGCTCTAAGCTGGCATTTATCCACATATCCTGACTTTCATCAAACAGCTCAATACAGATGTGTCACACTGACCCATTTTGTATGGTTCTACATGTACAGTATACAGTCCTTTATAAAGTCTTGTACAGAAAGGTATTAGCCTTTTTATACAATCACTTCACCCTTCAATTCATTATGGGAATTCCCATCAGAGTGTGCTTGAATCCAAACAAATGAGTTCAAGGAAAACATTCCCTGCTGATCCACATTCACTCAGTCCAGAGAAATGGAATGGAACACAAAATATCAAATATAATATCAATATTCCTGAGCACTACCTCACCTTGACAACAACAGGACAATATTAAATATTAGAATTGATATTAAATTCAGGTTCTACTCTCTGGGTTTTTCATATGCTCCGAATCCTCCTCTTCTGGTCTGGATTGTGACAGTGCCATGTCAGTACAGAGGCCCATGGCAGCAGAGTAGCACCCATGCCATGCTACATTGGGCAAGATAACCATAATGACATCACAATGACATCATCATTATTATATATATAACTGTTTTTTAACAGAAAGAATGGTACTCCTTGTGTAGCATAAATAGGTTTTAATGTCTACAGTAAAATAGTTTTTTACTTTGACAGAGAAATTCTTAAAATGTGTCTCCCAATTTCATTGCCTACCTACCATTCATCTCCACTTTTTGCTCTGTCTCCCTCCCTTTCTATATCTACCTCGACCTTAGCAGGGACTCACCCTCATCCAGCCTAGCCTTGTGGAAGCTCAGATAACACTACGACACCCTCGCAGGGTTTATCAGAGCAGGCTGAGCTCTATCTACTGCAGCCCAGACTAAGGAGAAAAAGATGCATATCTCCACTTGAGTGTTCACAGAAAAGACTAGCCCAACACAAATCATACAGACAGTTAAATGTAGGTGAATCGTCACACGTTCTGTAAGTGTAAAATAGGTCTTAATTGCCTGTTTTTTTTTTTAATTAGTTTGAAGGTAAACTGATGTTAGTAACCACACTGAAATGGAAGTATGCTGGACTTTTAAATAATATGGTAGTGTTGGTAGTGTATATTATGTATCTGAATTCAGATGCAAAACACTAAATATACGGGGCGGCTGTAGCTCAGTGCGTAGAGCAGGTCGATTAGCGTCCATTCGACATCATATTTGGAAACACATGAAGCCACAGCTGCTTGACCATTTCACCATTTAGTGCAGAGAGAACAAGTTACCTTACAGGCATCCCTTCACTCACTCTGATCAGAGGAGAACAGTGCTGCAAGGCTCAACAGAAACTAAAGAAAATGTTGAAGTAGAGTAGAATAAAAAAAATGGTGGCTGCTGGACCTGTCTAAGCTTCATGAAACATATTTTAAACTGTATGTTGAGCTACCACCCAAAAGAAATGAGAGCTGAAAAACATTCTTGTCATACAATGGCTTAGCCAAATATCCCTGTTGTAGCGACCTCATTTAACATATTTTTTACTCGGAATCTAAACATGTCAACTGGTAGCACAGCTGGCTCTAGACAAGACAACAGGGTATCACTAAAGTCATTAGGATTATCATCCGGATATCAAAATATAAAATTAAATAGCATTACACTCAATAGCTGCTGAGATACATGAGTGTCGACCACTGTGGTAGACCAACAGATCAGGGCAAAGCATGGCTAAAAACAACTTCACAGGTCAACTGATCAATGACTGTAGGAAGGAAATAAGGAAAATCATGTTACTCTGCCACCAGAAGTCTTAGTCAGGACAGTGTAAAAACGTAATTTTCAGGCATTTGAAAAAACAACATATTCTGTTGTTTTGTGGGAGGGCAGTCCCCATTTGCCATGATGCAACAAAAAACATCATGCATGGTAAGGTGATAGTGTTCTTGATGTTGTGGTTCACATATTTGTCAGCCTTCTCATCTCGGCGTGCTCCATCTCTCCCATGCTTATTTGCCTGTTTACTGCATGATTGACCTTTTTTACAAGTGAGTGCTTTTTGTTCTCCATCAGCACTGCTCAGCCACACACTAAAGCCTCTCTCTCTCTCTCTCTCTCTCTCTCTCTCTCTCTCTATCTCTATCTTTACTAGTACCTTGATAACATGGCCCTCTTATTTTGAAAAGACTTACTATTAAAATAATCAATCCCATCTACATGCAGCCTACAAGTACCACAGAAGTCTCACTTTGAGACAGACAATATAAATCAGCATAGCTGGAGTATTTGTGGCCAACTTGAGGGAAGATTTATGCTGGGTGGATATTGGAGAGCGTCTATCAGGCTTTCACAGATGGGCCAAGGGCTGCTGGGGGTGGGGAAGTGAAGGTAGACAGGAGGGGGGTTGTGCATTAGATAAAGAATCCATTAGAAATCCTTTGTCTGTCTATGTCATCAAAGACAGACAAAAGGATACTAATGAGGGAAAGGACTTAAATTAGAGAGGGGGAGACTTTTCATATATCCACAAGAGTCCAGTGTGGGATGAGAGTCAGTGCCACAGAGGTCTAGCAGGCGGAGAGATGGATGAGGAGAGGGCTGTATAAGGCTAAAAAGGCAGTGCTGGGTTGTTACATAGAGCAATGAATTAACTCTGGCTGTCATATATGGATAACCTGAGAACAACCCCACACACATCATCCAGCTGCCAAATCCAGGACATCAGCAAGGTTGTCAGTTCACTAAGTCCTACAGTGAAATATGGCCAAGTCTGTGTGCCTGATATCATTTACTAATCATAGATGAAGCAATACATTATTTGAAGACCTAGCAAAGCTAGGGGATAACTTGCAGCTCATAGGTCTTCAGAAATGATCTACATTTTACCTATGACATGCATTACAATTTTGGAGTCAATTTTTGCTTCATTTTTGCTTTTTGTTAATGATTGATAAACATGAAGAGATGAGCCGGTTGTAAAAACGTCTAAGGGGAATTAGCTGTAAGCTGGCAGGGTGAAGCTCAGACATCATGTGTCGATCTTGATTTATTGACACGCTATCAGACCTTACAGAGCTGGTTTTACACCAAAGGGTTTATAAGAGGATCTTTCATCCTGGGTAACATCAAGGCCAAAAGCTTTTACTAGCTGGCATATCTTACACTAGACTGTGATAATGTTGTGGTCTTGCAAACACTTTTGCAAGCTATTAATGTTGCTCATTTTTAGTGCATTTTAGACAAGATGCTGAGGATGTTATTAGAGGAACAGTTCAATGAAAAATTACAATTCTGTCAGTATCTACTCATCCCCATGCCGACGGAAAGTCTCACAGTCCAGAAAAACTACATTGAGTTTCACAGCAAAACAGCTGAGCACCCAGTCTGAATTATATGCATTATCCTGTTATAATCCTGTTGGGATGAAAAATGATGTCCATTCAGACCAGTCTGGGATCTATGGGATTATGCCAGATGTGATTTGTGGAGCAACCCTGTTTGGCTGTGAGGCTCCAGAAATGTTTCTCGGACAATGAAAACATATCTACTATGTTGCCTTTGAATGTGGTTGCACTACGCATTGTATAATCTAATTTATATGAAACAAATTTATGATACTGTTGCTTTGCCTCTCGACTCTGATGTAAACTAAGAACCATGTGGGGGGCTTTATCACCATGTTTTCACATTTTCAGCAGCAACTGGGGCTGAAAAATGAACCCAACTCAAAAGCACCAAAAACCTCAGTTCTTAGAAAGGCCACTGGAGTCTGTCTCTGCAAGTAAAACATACAAATAAGACCCCATGTTAAAATTCCTAGCATTACAAAGAGGAAATAAAACGTTTACAGCCAGGTTAAAAAAAAGTGTTTTGTTCTCTAAAATTTCCCTACCCATGACAACAGCACAGGTGATGACTTTTTTACGTAACTCACACGTATAAATTATAATACAGCCTAAAGTTATGCATTATTAAGGGCTTGGCCATTTCGAGTGACAGCTAGCTGCCAGCTGCCTACTGGGTATTACCTCAGTCACTGTGGGTAATTGGACCAACAGACCAGAAACGAGGCACAGATGCCGGTGTTTTGGAATAGCGAGTGCCCTGTTAGCATAACTGGCAGACAGCTGCTGGAGTTGGTGAGCTCTGGAGGAGACCACCCTGGGAAGAGGCCGGACCTTCTGGAGGAATAAACATCCAGAATCGAGGAGAGCATAGAGTTTGTTTTTTAAGCTTTCGGGATTCAAAAGTGGATTTATCTTCACCCTCACTTTTCAACCTTACTGTGGTAACAAGAAACAGAGGTGTCAAACTTCACTGTAACATACTGTAATTATTTCTATTTGACTGTTAACTGTAGGGGGAATGTAGTTTTACTTCATGAACATACAGAGAGGAGATGGGCAAAAGTGAAAAAAATATGACTATCACCAACTCTAGGATTGCCCCTCCTGCGTGTGACAATGACATGGACTTCCTAAATGAACTAAATAACTTATTTGGGAGGTTTTAGGCACTGAACAACACTCCTGCTGTGAACACTGTCCCCCACCAGGATGAAAAGGCACTCTGCCTTGACATAGCTAAGGTGCGAAGGCTCCAGGCCCTGACAACATACCTGGGCAGGTGCTCAGGGAATGTGCAGATCAGCTGGTTTGTGTCCTGACAGACATTTTTAACACCTCACTGGATCAAGCCAAAGTCCCATCATGTTTCAAAACTGCCACCATCATCCCAGTGCCAAAGAAACCTCAAATCACATTACTCAATGACTAGCGGTCCATCGCACTCACACCTATTATGATAAAGTAATTTGAAAGGCTGGAAAAGGATCATAACATCTCCAGACTCCCTGCCATGTTTGACCCCTTCCAGTTTGCCCACCCACCAAACCGCTCCACTGAGGATGCCATCTCCACCACTCTTCACTTGAGCCTTGCACACCTGGAGGAGATAAACACTCATGTTCGGATGCTGTTCCTGGACTTCAGTTCAGCATTTAATACATCATTCTACAGCATCTTGTAGACAAACTGGGACCCCTGGGCTTCAGCACCCCCCTGTGCAACTGGCTGCTAGATTTCCTCACTGAAAGACCACAGTCAGTGTCGGTCAGAATATCTCCAGTGTCATCACCCTCAGCACAGGCTCTCCTCAAGGCTGTGTCCCGAGCCCCCTGCTGTTCACTGTGATGACTCACGACTGTGTCCCATGGGCTACCACCAACAACATTGTGAAGTTTGCGGATGACACAGTGGTGGGCCTCATCAGGGATGACCTTGCTTACAAGGAGGAGGTGGAGCAGCTGGTAGGCTGGTGTAACAGGAAGATGTAGCCCAGCCATGCTCCACTTCTCATCAACAACACGGATGTGGAGGTGTTCAGCAGCACCAAGTTCCTGGTGGTGCACATCACAGACAACCTCACCTAGTCTGTGAACACTGCGGCACTGGTCAAGAAGACACAGCAATGTCTGCACCTTGCACGCAACCTCACTCGGGGGTCGGAGGGTGATGTGCCACGGAAACACCCTCAGAGCTGCAGAGGCAGGTAGCCGATCTCTGATGCACCCAGTGCACTATAACTCCCAGTGCAGCCGGTCTCACCCTGGCGCCCCCGGGTAGCACTCTCCTCCGGGAAGAGAGGGGGGTTCAGTGTCAACGTGTTACCCCCTTGAGTCGAGCCGGAGGGAACGCGGTTATGTCAATGTTTATGTCAGACAAAAATGTACCATGCAGTCCCAGAAATAATGGCACTTTCTCAGCTTAACTATGGTTGCAATATTTTATAACTAAACACATTGTGTACCTTTGTTTACATTTCAATTTAAACTAGAACTTAAGATTACTTTTTTTAATTCAAACACTATCAACAGGTAATGAATTATTTGTTTATTACTACTCATTACTGAATCGATATCAAAGCATTTAAATCAATATTGAAAAGAATCAATATTGAATCCAATTGTGACCTAAAGAATCAAAATCCAATCATGAGATTCTTAACAATACCCAGCCCTAGAGAAGAGGTGGGTAGGCGATGGAAAGCCCTTTGGGTTCTGGTGCTACTGTAATATTGGCTTACATTGGGTTTGTTTATCTCATGTCTGAGAGTGTGGAAAACTTGCAAGATGCTTTTTCTAAGTCTCACTATGCAGGTGCAGCGTACAACGTGTGCTTGTTATGTAGTGAAGAAGGCATGGTGGAGGGAGGACGTCACAGTAGCCTCAAGACATTTCTTCACCTACAAAGAGAACCAAATCTGAAGTCTGGGCATATTCTGGTTATTATAAGAATACTCAGGAACAGGAGGATCGAGGATTGCAGCCGTATCTGCAGGAGTTGCAAGAAGAAAGTTGTTGCGACGGGCAGCAACACATCCAATTTACGCGCCCATCACCCAACTGAGCGAATGCAAGGTAAGTTAACCTTAAGCTCAGGTGCATGATGTATGTGTATGTTGAGTTTTCTCTGTCTAATGTGCTGGTGTTACGAATGTAAACTGACCAGAGAGTGGTATAACTGAGCTTAGTTGGATTTGGACTATTTTGATATACAATAAATCTATCTAAATATATATCTTGGTGAAATTATTTCAGTTTATCAGTGTATCAGTGTTTTTTCAACATTTTGAAGACATTTTGATAATACCGTGGTATACCGATAACCATGATAATTTTGGTCACTAGTACCATAGTGTCAAATTTTCATACTGTTACATCCCTACTTGGTAATTTGGTAGGCTAAATTCTACAAACACTCTCACACTCAACCCCATCATTCCCTTTCCCCCAGATCGACATACACATACGACATACACAAATGAAAGACTTACCTCGTCAGTACATTTGGATTCATGTTATAAGGGTAAATCCAGGATAGAGATTAGAGATTTCCGGATGAATCTAAGCAATTGCTAAGGTGATATTCTGTGATTCAACGCAACTGGTGTTGTCATTGCTGTGAGTGGTACCTATATTTACTTTGTATGTTCATATCTTTTTTGTTTTTTCACTTTATTACAAGAAGGCACCCTTCAAAAGTTAACCCTTTGTCTCTGAATCTCATTTGAACATTTCCTGTGCTCCAGCAGCCGAACCTACTGGCCCATCACACATCCAGTATTGCTCAGTACCTTTCAGTTCCCTATAGGTGTGTTACAGTGGGTTGTGGAATTACATCCACAGTGAATAACCAAATACCTTACATAATACTCTTCATCTTTTGTCGGTCGCTACGCAAACTGTGTGAAGAAGAGAGTTTTTTCCGCTTTTCTGAACATAAGCAATGTGTGCGGTGTAGTTCTAAGAGTCAGGTTTCAGGGAGTGTACTGTATAGGACACATTAGAACAATGCACTTTTCATTTTAGTTCTCAGAGGGTTGTCTGTGAAGCAGGCTCTCAGGTATTGTTACTGCACTGCAGACAGTACACATGAAGACAAAAACCCCAGCAACCATTTCAGCTCGGTGTCCCAGAAGACTATAAAATGTCACACCTAAACATATCCTGTGGGCTTTATGTCTGAGATGAACGTCAAGAAGTCTGGGGCATCAGGTATCCAACCTATATACTGTAACAATGCTGCAGGACAATGCTCAGCAACTCATGGTTTCAATCAAACATAGAACCAGAATCATGTCAGCGTGTCAGTTCTATCAAATGAACTGGGACTGCAGGCTTGCATATATAACAATAAGTTGTATGTATATATATTTATGGATGAATAGGGAACACAAGCTGCATGAGCAATGATTAGATACTGCATGACATGATTTTTCACTTCAATCTTCAAATGATAGCATAATCCACAAACATTTAGCGTGGAGGAAGCATTGGATTTGTGAAGCAGTGTCAGCTTGAGGAGCTGTGCAGCGAGGGACTAATTGGAATAATCATATTTAGGAATATCAAATTAAACTCCTCTTTTTAGCTGACCCCATATGTCTGACTTAATCTTTTTTGCAGGAAATGAAAGTGAATAGAATTCACTGGAGAGCACACTCATCACCAGACAGCCAGTGATTCCATATGCTGCTGTGCTCCATCCAATTATACTGCTGTTCCAAAGTATGCTAAAAGGGTTAGACAGTCAGTACGTTTACATGCACAGCTTAGTCAGATTACAGCCATAGTTCGACTACGTTACTCAATCAGACAGCTGCAATCGTCCGAGTATACATGCCGGTGAGAAAAATGAATCACTGGCTGAAGCATGTCATACCCCGGTACGATAGGTGCCGCTGTTCCCATTTCAACTATGAGTAATAGAGCCACCTCCGGCTGACCTTGAGAAAGATGGAAGACGAAGAGCAAGACGAAGCTACATCTTTAAACATTTCATATACGGTCTACATTATAATTACACAAACTAGATTCACAGTGGTGCTCTTGCTTGCAGTGATTTCGGAGGAAAGGCGAGAAATCCGATTTGGTCCGATTTTAGTCAGACTAAGGTGTATACATGCATCTTGAAAATCCAATCATAAGCGGAGTGACCCAGTAATTCGGTTTTCGTGAGTGTCATGTAAATGCACTGATTGATGCTTTATAACATGTTAACATCTTATTTGCATTTGTGACTCCACATCTACTGTTTGGCTGTTGTGACCAGTTTGAATGAGGGTATGAGTATGAGCATGAATGATGGCGACAAATGGGAAGCAAGAAGAAGGAATGGGAAAATTTGTGGGAAATATGAGGAAAGGTTGACAAGCAAGGAGAGAAGATGGAGAGAAAAAGAGGTGGGGGCCAACAGAGAGGAAAACTCTGCCTTTGAACTTTTCAAGGTCAACTCCTTTCATCTCTGTATCGATCCACAGCAGAAGGTTTGCACGTTTTCCAAACACCCATAACTCCTCCGGTCAAGCATGCAGAGAGGGGGCCAAGTCCCAGTTTGGGAAGCGGGTCTGTTGATGCCTCGAGGCACCAAGTCTCCTTCACCATCGCTTCTAGCAGACAAGAGCCCTGCATTAATCATGTGCAATGTGATAGTCCCACCCCTCCCCTTGGAAGTCAGCACCTAAAGGGGCCTTTCTCTGAAGCAGCTCAGCTCACCTGTACTGCTGTGGGTGGAATGGGGTTCAAACTCAGTGTGCATGGCCAAATGAAAAAGATATGAGCAGAGATGTAGCTGTAAATACTAATGCTGACTGAAAAATGCAAATTAACAACATTGTCTAGCCAGTGGCTGGTCAACTAGTTAGCTTAACTGACCTTCCAAGATCAAACCAGTCATTTAAGCCTGCAGCTATGTTATCTAACACTAACTGCCCTGATGACCTTCCAAGATCACAAACGCCACAATCATGAAAGAATGAGAAATGGTGCTCTTGACCTAATGCAGGCCCTGTCTACTGAAATCCTCGCTTTATCTTTTCCATCAAAGACAAGGAAAAACTGCTGGGAAATGGTGAAAATAAAAACACTTCAGTTATAAGTTAAAGGTTATAAGTTAAAAGTAAAGGATATGATGTTTTATCTGTTATATTTGAATCTATTTTTCTCCTTATTTTATCTTGACTGACATACTTATGCATTGTACACCAACTTAGATTCTTGATCATGGAGGCAGACACTTCCCAAGATAACTCACCTGTATCCCACCTCTTTGCAAAAAAGGTGCCGAAGACACCTGTGTGAAGATAACCCTGTTTGTATTCCCTCATAGCTCCCCTGGCAGGCCTCCTCCTTCCAAGTCCCTCTCTGCTCTAGATCTACTGTTGGAATTAATACATTCACCAACATGGCATATTGCTTACACTGCATTTTATTTTAGAATCCCTGTCACTGCGGGAAATGGCAACAACCTCCAAGCTTGTTGTAGGCTTGTTTTCACATGCATTATTAAAACCATCACCATAACCCCCAATTTCCACTGGATACGGGTCCGCTGCATTGCGGCTCCACCGTTGGCCGTCTGGCAATCTCCACTGGTTGCGGTTTGAGTCTGCCACAGCGCAGTACGGTAGACAGCTGGCATCACAAGGCCGAGGAGTTCCCAAGATAATCACATGATTACTCGCGACCGCAGTTATAGGTCTGTGTTATTAAAAACAACAACACGACGTGTTCCTGACCGTAGGATTAGCAGAAGAGCCTGTGTTTATCTCTTTTTTGAGATTTGTGTGCTGGTGTCAACACGGAGTGTTTGATTTTGAAAAGTAAACGGATGTTGTTTATTATTTCGATGCTTGACTTCCTGTCTGCTCTGTGCTAAATTCAGCTGAATTGCTGCGTCATGCTCCGGCATCCGCCAGAAATAGAAGTCCTGCGTATCTGTGCCGGAGAGCTCCGGACTGCTGGAGCTGGGATGGCACAGATACGCAGTGCAGCATACCTGGTTGGGATTAACACATAGACTTAAGCGAAACCTGTCAGCTCCGCTGGCGTGGCAGAGACGTAATGCAGCAGAGACGTATCAAGTGGAAATTGGCTATAAGACATCATTAAGAATGATGTTGGCCAGCCTGTGACAGCATTTGTGTACTTCTGATAAATACCGTAATTTCTGGTAAGCCGCTATTTTTTTCACACACTTTGAACCCTGCAGCCTAAACAATGATGCAGCTAATCTATAGATTTTCATGGGCTAAGGCCTCCAGGGAGGCACTTTAGCAGGAATTGCAAGAGTGA
This sequence comes from Acanthopagrus latus, assembly GCF_904848185.1. Classification (NCBI taxonomy): domain Eukaryota; kingdom Metazoa; phylum Chordata; class Actinopteri; order Spariformes; family Sparidae; genus Acanthopagrus; species Acanthopagrus latus. The sequence goes on along the minus strand of NC_051045.1, from coordinate 28,654,783 downwards.
GCCAGACAGGTGGAAGAGATAATGCGCCGAGGAAGACCCTAGTTTGATTGCGTTTTGAACAGTCATTTTGCGTGTCATGCACAGACCATCATGGAAAAATGCATATGATGCACTGCTGCGTGATGAAGAGGACAGCACAAGCACAAATCCCCCCAAAGACGAAAGTGACATCGAGAGTGGCAACGAAAGAGAGACTGAGAAAGTTTGTGACGAAGTCATTCTAAGGCTGTTCAATTCCAACACTGAAGAAGATGACTTCAGTGGTTTGAGTGCACAGGAGGAAGATGAAGATAGCGATCAAAGACTTTTCTGGTAGGCTAATGGCCTATGGCTGGTGGGCTGGATTTTCTTTTAACCAGCAGTGTTACTGCCATTTTACTGTTGTTTTACTGCCGTGTTACTGCTGTGTTACTGCCATGTTACAGGCACTGTTCAGAAAAAAGCATTTCTTTAATTTAAAATTTAAAAAAAATCATTCTGTGTGCCGTCTTTCTGTGTAAATATTTCATGTTACAAGGACACCTGCGGCTTATAGACAAGTGCCGCCTATTTTTGTATAATTATTGTTTTTCTTTTTAAAATTAGTTGATGCAACTTATATTCAAGTGATCTCAATAGTCTGGAAATTACAGTAAGTTTGAAAAGGATGACATATTGAATTAGTTGCTCCGCCTGCCCCATCACTAATGCAACTGATGGAACAATTAGTGAAGGCTAAGCTCCGACAAACATTTGTTGAGAAGAATGCTCATAGATATGGATTCTCCCAGCACAAAGAGTGTGTAGTTTGCAGTCGTGCTTGTTAAAAAATAAAGTTGACTGGTTTGGAGTCATTTGAAATGAAAGCAACCGAGGCTTTACTTGTGATTAAATATGAGTTAAACCTTCGTGTAAATGCATAATTACGATGAAAGAGGCACTTTACAGTAGTTTCGGTTTCGGGCAAGCTAATTTTCAATGGAGTGCTAGGGGCACTGGCACGCTAGCATCAAAATCGCTATTTTTAAAACACTAAGAAGGCTTGACACAACATGAGACTTTGCTCGTAGTATCACCAGGGTCTCTACACATGAACACAAGCATTGAGAACATTGTTTGTGTATGCAGAGTTTACTAAAAAGATGCTAGCAGCTAAGCAGCTAAACTAACCTCTTAAGGAGCAGCTTTTGTTGTTTTCAAAACCACAAATCACTTCTGTCACTCGTCCAGCTGCCTCACAAGGTATTTAAATACCTTACATAACATTTCTCTTCAATCGCTGCTGTTTTGTAGACGTGTAATTCATGTCACTCACAGTGTATAGAATATTTGATCCAGCGCCCTGATGTTAGCCTCAGTGTCTGAGTGTGGGTGTAGTGAGACTGTCCCCCTTTCTCTAACTTTGCTCATTCATTTATCAAGTGTCTTGTTGAAAGGCATCAGAGGAGCAGTGAGTGGGTGAGCTAACACATGTCCACCACCACGGTCAACTTACCGCAGCCACTCTGCAAGCCTACTTACTGTTCACTATGTCTATCACTGATACTGTACCGACTCACCTACACACAGAGAAATCGACACACACAGGTTTCAACCTGCTTAACAAACAGCTCATACACAGTTTTACATTCTACACACACACACACAGTTATCATGCATAAAGGAGTGGAGGAAAGCAGGAGAACAGGACAACACACAGCACACATTAATAATGAGTTAACTAGGGGACCACACGACTCTGGACATTAATAATTCTCCACACAACAAAGGCTGAGGGGCCCCTATAACAGACTCCAAGGTCGACGTGCTGTGTGTGTCTGAGTGTGTGTGCAGGCATGTGCTTGCTGTATGCTGTGCTGATAATGTGCTCCCCCGCTCCATAGAATCACTTTGTCCAAGACACGTGAGTTCCTTATCAATAAAAAGACAGGCTTGTCAGTTCATCTGTACTTCTGAACTACATTATTGGTCGTAAAAGGGAACAAAACAAGTCATAAGCACAGTGTAATATTTCAAGCCTTCATGTGTTTCACTGTGTGAAACAACCACCAGCTCAACAGCAAACAAAAGACAAAGTGAGCTATGAATACAGTGGTGCATTTGGTGACTAAAAAGATAAATATTTCAACCAGGAGTTGAAAAAGACCAGGCCAGAGCTAAAACAACATCCTAATTAATGCTCCTATAATGTTACTCTGTTTCTGCTGGATTTGCCAATGAGCAATTATTAAGTAACGCATCTGCCAAAATCTGTTAGCATTAACCGACAAACAGTTGCTGGAGTTGACGTGCTGTGGAGGAGAGAGGTTTGGGCCGAGCCAGCAGCTTCAGGATGAAATAAATACCTGGAATCGGGAGAGCACAGTGTTTGCTTTTTGAACTTTCGGGACTAACAAGTATATTTATTTTCTATCTCTCTTCTTGTCCTGCTTGTATCATGACCAAGGAAACCACAACAATAGATCAGCCTCAATTGCATGACGAGACACAGGATAGGCCAAGGCAATATTCTTTACTTGGGAAACAGGTTTGGGGAGGGAGCAGGCAGGCAAGGAGGTCGGGACACAGGTGATCATTCAGTGAAGGCAGACGAATCAGGCAAGGAGCAGGCAGAGGCAAAGTCGTAAGGAACACGGCTGAAGTCGATAACCAGGAATCACTAGGATTCGATTTGGATCAGAGCTGGGACGTTTCTGCACAGAGACAAGAAGACGAACTGGCAACTAACAGGGGAAACACCTGAACTATAAACACACACACACACACACACCAGGTGAAACAGATCAGGGAGGAGACCAACAATCAGGGAAGTGGGCAAAACCAAATGAGCAGGGAAGGGGGATCAAGGAATGAGAGGAAAGGGAAACATACTGAACAGAAAACAAGAAACTAGGATCTAAACCGAGGCATAACAGTTTGAGCAATTGGCCACAGATTTACCACAATCCACTGTAATGTAATGTTTTTTATTATCTAATTTTATCAATGTAGAGAGAAAAGATCGGGAAAAGAAGAGAAACTGTAGGATTTCAGAGATTTTAGAGTTGCAAAATTTGGTCAGAGAAAACAGTTCTATTCTTATAGCTGCTTATATGTAAGGGGTAATGCCAGACGAGGTGTCCATAATCAGGAATTAATGGATGACACGGAGGCCTAAGAAGTCCATTAATTCGGCGGAGCTAAATTGTCCAAGAGGCTTTTTTGTAGAGCACATGGAGCTGGACTTATGTGTCAAATTTCAAGTCACTCAGACTTACGGTGTGAGGGGCGTGTCCTTCCCAAAAATGCATTTTCATTTATAGTAGAAATGTGTGTTTTCATCCCCGAAGCTGTAATCAAATTTGGTGTTGATAGAGTCAATCTTTCAAAAGTTCTATTCATTTTACTGTTTTTAATGTTATGCAAATTGGCAAAAAATCTGTAATAGCAGCTTTCGTGGTGCAAGAGGCTTTTTTGTAGAGGACTATCAGGAGGATGTGTATGAAAAATTTCTAGTCAATAGCACTTATGGCTTGGCGGGGAGAGCCTATCGAAATTCACATCCTATGTTATAGCGCCCCCATCTGACGGATTGGGATCAAATTTTTGGAGCAGCATTTGGACGTCATTTATACTCAACGTACAAAGTTTCGTGTCTCTGAGTCCTTCCAGCTTGACATTAATTGATAAAACGCAAACAATAATGATTAATGATGTCAACATGGCACTCAAGATATTAGTTAATACTCGCCCCTGGAGCATGCATACCAAATTTGGTGAAATTTTGTCCGATGGTCTTTGAGATACGCATTTGTAGCATTTATCATGCATTTACCCATATATGGTTGAGCTCAACATGCTTTGGTAGTCAGATTCCTAGTACAGTTGTCAATCTTTCAAAAGTTCTATTCATTTAGTTTTTCACATTATAGGCGGAGCTATATGCTCCAAGAGGCTTTTTTGTAGAGCACATGGAGCTGGACTTGTGTGTCAAATTTCAAGTCAATCAGACTTATGGTGTGAGGGACGTGGCCTTCCCAAAAATGTATTTTCAAGCCTTAATTACAGCGCCACCATCTGGCTGACTGGGCTCATATTTTGATAATATTTGATGCACATCATTTCCAATCATTGGGCCAAGTTTCAAGTTTCTGGCCGATTCCAGCTCACGGGAATTTGAGCACAAGCGGCAGACAACTAATAATAATAATATTAATAATAATATTAATAATAATAATAATAATAATAATAATAATAATAAACCGGCACCATTTTAGAAGGGTTCTAACCCCAAAGAGGTAGAACCCTGATAATGATAATAATAAAACGGGGTTAGAACCCTGATAAACTGACACAATTTTAGAAGGGTTCAACCCCTTCGGGGTTAGAACCCTAATGAACCGGCACAATTTCAGGAGGGTTCTACTCCTTTGGGGTTAGAACCCTAATAATAATAAACTGGCACAATTTTAGAAGGGTTCTATAGCTTTGGGGTTAGAACCCTAGTAATAATAATAATAAACCAGCACAATTTTAGAAGGGTTCTACCCCTTCGGGATTTGAACCCTAATAATAATAATAATGTTGATAAACTGGCACAATTTTAGAAGTAATAAAGTTTTTCACAAGCCATAACAAGTTTCCCTGGTAACGCCTGAGGGTTTGACTAATATCTGGAACAATCATTACCCTCTCGTAAGGTTCTTATGCAACAGAAATGTTGTTCAGTCCTCCTGTAAATAGGACAGATCTTAGATACAACTTGGCAACAGGAGATATTCTAGTCCGCTCAGCGATGAGCCAGGAAGCTAACGCTATGCTAGCAAGATTCAAAGTCAATACCACTGCGTACGGTTGACAGACTATAAATATAATTTGACAGTATGTTTAACAACAAGCTAGCTAGCTAACCAGTCATGTCATTGTCCCCAAATCAATTTCAAGATTTTCACAAACAAATGATCGGCCGTGTGTAACGTTACTGTGGCCGCAGCTTGAAGTAGAGAGTTGAACAGCAAACAAGATTATTTGCTTTAGAGGGGAAGTGTACTTTCTGCAGTTTGTGTGTTACAGTCGCCACCCTGTGGTGTTCAGAGGATAAAGGCACTGATGGACTGACGGACTGCACCCAGTGTTGGAAATAAATTATTCTGATTTTTTTTCATGTGGATAGGCCAGCTAGCGCACTAATTTAGAGCAGTGAACAGACAGTTTGACTGAAAAAACTTAGTAGGTGTCCGTATATCAGGGGTTAATGGACACCCTGCAGCCAATCAGAATCCCCTTTCCCCCAGACCATGGTATAAGTGGTGTTAAACTGTATTTTTGTGTACTTTTAAGGAGGGAGTTGATTAAATAAGGAGCCTCATAACATTAAAATAATGTCCTCATTTGATGTATTTTTCCACTGAAGAGAAGTATAATTGCATTTACAAGGAAACAGAGCGCAAGACATCTCTTGATAACAGGAAATTCTGCTTCACTGAATATACATTTTTAATTTTTTTAGTTTCTTTTATTTGTTGATGTTGTTGATGTTTAAATACATACAATGTATATGACCACAGTAAGAGAACTGTATTCATTGTAGTAGTCCATTTTGTTATACCTATGTTTTGATACATAAAGAAAAATAGTCAGACTGCTTTATGATGGGGATCAGAACAGAGCTTTTTCAGAAAGCACAGACCGGAGGAGGAGGAGGAGGAGCAGGGAAACTGTCACATTGATCTTCATTTTGTTTATGTCTGCTTCCCCATGAGATCACCTCATAGCGATCACGTGAGCTTGACTTCAGTCCACAGAGCCATGAAGCCATGAGTGCTGGAGCCACAGAGCACTATTACGTGGCTTTTATTAAAAAAGTGATGATGTGTTTCCTGCTTATAATGCATTATATTTGGCACTGCACTTTCACACATGCACATAATAATTTAACCAACATTTTCACATGACATCTGTGGTCAAGCAGACGCCTGAAACTCTGTCTTGCAGCTGTGGATTTCCTCATTTTTGTCAGGAAGGAACTAACTGAGATCCTAGTAAAAAAAAGCTGACATGATTAGCTTGAAAAGGCTGCAGTGTAACTTGGCAGCTCCTACTGCTGTTTATAAGGAAGTGCTTAAATCAATGTCCATACTTACACACATTGCAGGTGGGCCACAGAGGACAGTGGATGTCAACGGTCCTATTGTGCAGCTTATTCACTGAGCTGATATATATTGTACCTAGAACTGGTCATTGCAGAAGAAACATGGCTGTGGTTTGCTGTGCAGGTGCACTGAGGCTTTCCAGAAGGACACTTTCTCAAATAGAAAACAAAATCAATGCCATCTTCAAATTAGCTTCATCCTATCTGCTCTAAAAGCAGTCATGGATATAATGGAAGTCCTCTAAGTGGAGATAATGTGAGCAGAGGGCCCAGATCTACCAGCTGAATGTAATCCCATTTGTTTCAGTGTGAATCATCAGTGCAAACATGCAGGAAGAAGAATCTGAAAACACGAACCATCAATTCATATGCTACAAATTAAGGTAATTCTACAGTAATGGAGTGCGACCTGCATGTGTTCCTCTACCTTCTGCATGAATTCCCATTTTGAGAAAAGACAGTCTGATTACATGTCTGTCTCTCAATTATCAAATCAATTAGCCAGTGAGGGATGTGACCTGTTACTGATCGTATGAGGACTTACCTAATTGCTCATAACACACTATGTGGAAATCAGCAGCGTAGAATTATTGCTGTGATTCAAAAGAAGCAGGACCTGTATATACTGTAATAATTGATTGATTAAATTAGATGATGCCTTCACTGTACATGCTGGACAGGTGTTTAACTCACAGGAGCACGGCAGAGCCCATGAAAGTTTGCCCCAAAGAACGACGGGTTCGGGGCAAAAGTGAGGATACAGTCCAACATCTGAGCCGTGGTGTTCGATGTAATGTGAAGTGCACTGGAAGTGCAAAAGGCTGAATGTGTACCAATTTGGATTTGTTGTACTAAATCATGCCCACTTTGACCAATCATTACTTAACTATATGGCTGGCCTCAGCAGTGACCCCACATCAGTACTGTTTTATTACATTTCTATTATTGCAACAAAAAATGAGAGTGACAAGGAAAAATGCACTTACGTTGATTAGTGTGTGGTGACTTAACAAAGGAAAAGTGCAGCAAAAGTGGGCGGGTCCTATGTCAGAAAACCTAGCTCTATTGGGAAAATACATGAATATGATGTCTATGAATGTGTCCTTTAAAACGTGGAAGTTAAAGTTAAAAATGCATTTACATCCGTTATAGTGCCACCTACATGCCAATTTGCACTAAATTTGGCACAGAGCCTCTGAGTGACTTCAGGAACAATCAACTTATGATGTTGAAAGCATTTAGTTTGACTGAAATATGAAATAATATGTGTTTTTTTAGCTAGCAAAAAAGATTGTTTAATTATAACTAGCAGATTTTTTCGAGTGCCAAAATTATTTTGACAACTTTTCATCAGACACACTTAGAGTGGCGATTTAGCAAACGAAATGTGCAGCAGAAGTGGGCGTGTCCTATGTCAGAAAACCCAGCTCTATTCAGGGAACATATGGATATAAGGTTGGCGAATGTGTTATTTAAAATGTGGAAGTTACAGGCAAAAATGCGACTGCATTGTACCACTTTTGGTATGGAAGATCTGTGTCCTATTCTATATGTACCATATAAATTTAAAAGCTCTCAGCATAATAGTTTGGCTGAAATTAATGTTTGTTGTTTATCTTGTAATTGCTCTGCCTACAATGACCAGTCATGACCACCTTCAAGATATGGCGTCAGGATTGCCCCTACATCATACCGACCAAATTTCGTAAAAATCGGTGTAGCCGTTCAAGAGATATACCTGATAAACCTATACATGACACTAGCTATAGAAATGTGTTTGTTAATAATTTGCGCATTTTTTGACCAAGCAAAATTCTTTTGACAACATTAGATCAGGTCCAGCCGAAGAATGTACATGCCAAGTTTCACTCAGATTGGGCAAAATCCCAAGGAGGAGTTCGAAAAGTAGGTTTTGCATATATGGCAATTTAGCAATGTGCAGCAGAAAAATGTAAATAAAAATCCTTACCACTACAATAGGGTTCCTAACACCACTGGTCCTAGGAAACACGTATGCTTGCATACGTGTTCCCTCGGCACCTCGGGCTTGGCCCCCTAACAAGCACAGGACTTTCACCCAGGAGATCTCCGTTTGAATCCAGTGTGAAGCCAAAAGTCGACAGTGGGTTATTTTGACTTACTAACATCGTAAAGTGATGTCATGCACAAAAAAATGTGCTGCATGTGATAAATCTTTTTGTGATCGTTTTTATTTTTCTTGTTGTTGTTGTGTTACATAGCTCCATCTTATAACAATAATCACTGTTATAGAGTGTTCAGTCAGTAATCCATGCCTCTCCTCCACCTGCTCATGTAGTAGATAAAAAAATAAATTCTCTGGCATCCCTGCCCTCTCTATCCAGTCAGGACAGAGAACTGCATAAATAGGCAGTCCTTTCTGCAAGTAAACGTGTAGAGAGTAGGCGCCTCATGTTTGCTGCTGTCTGGTGATTACCGCTCCGCCTTCATGTGGTGACAGAGAGAGGAGGGAGCAGACTGCTCCCTGTAGACTGGACAGGAAGTTAAAGTGAAACTCTCGCCAAAAAGCAGAGTTCGAAGAGTGTACTAATAAGAAGGCCTTTGAACGTCTCACAGTTACTGCAGCAACTCCTGCTTGTCGCCGTCATGGCAGATTAACAGTGTCGTTCCGAGAGAGCAACCTAACAGGTAGGAGGTCCACCATTACTCTTCTGCCTGTTAGGTCACACTCAGGGATCGACACTTTTTGTCTGCCATGACGGTGGCAAAAATAAAGATAATGCTAATACATGATTGTCTTACTATCAACAAATACAATGAGATGGCCAGAACCAATGAAAATGTATCCTACTAACAAGTATTTTGTGTGGGGAGATTTTTGAAACTGGCAAACTTGTTTCTGTTGTCATTTTCAGATGTGACTGTGAAGTCGAAAGATATATAGTTAAACACAGTGGTCCAACCTATCTGACATGTCCTAGCTGCTGTAGTGTTGCTTTGCTAGCTGCTGTCTACTATACTGTTTTGTACTACAACTAATAATGAAGAAACGGGAGACCAAGGAGAATTGCCGGTGCGTTTATATTGCTTCTCAACTCAGGAAGAGATTTTGAACACATCATTTACAACAGGTAACACAAGGGGTGTCTGGTAGCTCATGAGGGACAAACTTAAGCAGTCAACACACAACACTAGCATCTTTGATATCTATCCAGCAGCGACATTTCTCACTAAATGCTAGTTTGGCCAACTCAAGCGAAAGCTCCTGCACCAACACTGCTGTTCCACTGGACAGCATTCTGTGCTACAGGTTGGTCAGGATACTGTGCACTGCCCTCTGGTCCAGTCATACGTGTATAGTCATGTGACTTGTTTCTCCATCACAGCAGCAATCTCTAATGAGTCTACCTGCCAGAGACTCATCGATTTCTTCTGCACTGCCCTTGAAGCTGCTGGTCCCTGTACTTCAATGCTTCATGATGGGCAGGAGCCACTCTGTGGCCCAGAGTGGCCTACTGTCAGCCAGTGCTCAGGGACTATCTGACGAATTCTCCTGTTGCTTCAATTATGCAGCCATTCACTCAGCGACTCAGTCTCTCAGTATGTCCACGGTGTAGTGTTAGAGGACTGCACCAAGAGAGCGTAGACATGAGGGAGACTTAGGCTTTGTTTATTGGTTGTTTGTCAATATTAAGAGGTGTGGTGACATTTGGTCAGTGTAGCTGAATGTGAAAGGGCAGATAAAATAGGCAGTCCTTGAAATGAAAGTGAGGGAATTAAAGCAAATTTCCTGATGAAAGGTAACCGTATGATTCCTTATGGTGGCGCTGGAGGCCAGGCTCATCCAGCCAGTCGCTACATCATTAGATAATGTGTTTGTTAGATGTTAAAAGCCAGGCACAGTAGGTTTTGGTTTGTCAGGGGTTAGAAGCAATGAGGTGCTGAAAAAAACAAACAAGATGCTGTGTTAATCAGTGAGTTAATCAGTGATCTTTAGACGTGTTGATAGGTACTTTTTTTTTTTTCTTTGAATAGAGCTAGCTGTTCTCACAGGGCTATATGCTAAGATAGGCTAGGCTAGCAAAGTCCTGTGCACTCTACACACAAACCAGTGTTTAAAGAGCATTTTTACACTTGAATCTAAGTTTTCATGGTGTTGCAGGGAGACTTTTGTTGCCTCATTTCCAGAGTTTTCTGTGTCAAAGTTTTATTTTCACTACATTTTGTATATAAATCTTAATTGGACAGCAAACAAGAATAAAACTTGTTGAATACCCTGTTAACAATGCGTGCGGATGCAGCAGCTAGTCTCTCCTGCAAATGTTGCTACATTTCTGCTTTACCTCTGTGATCTTTTCAGCTTGGCTGTGTATGTATGTATTACCCATGGCATAATGAAAGTCATCTGCATTTTAGAAAAAAAGCTAGAGGTTTGGATTAAGAGCAGCAGACTTTGGGGCAGCCAACCAGTTTGGGGCATCTTTCAACCATCCAACATCGCCTGAGGAGGAGAGGCCAACTTGCTTTTAAGGCAAGGCTCCTGGCTAATGTCTGGCTTCTGGAATATGAAATGGACAAGTGAGACTCAGGCTGGCCAAGCAACGGGAAATCAGAGACTGTTGTGTCCACATCTTTACAGAGACCTGGCTCCACCCCAACATCCAGAATCAAAATGTTACACTTGACGGGACAGGTGGTGTACAGAGCCGACAGAGTGCCGGACTACTACGGAACCTGGAGAGGTGGACTTGTGAACTTTGTGGACTGTGTTTATATTATCAATGCTTAGTGCTGACATAAAGTCGTGTTGGTTAGATATTATATTGAAGATGACGCATTTCTAGTCCAAGGATGCCGACCATATAATCTTCACCACATTGCTGCTACAGTTTACATTCACCAGATGGAAACTGATTTTCTATATCTGGACATATATACAAACTGTATCTACAGTATATTCTATAAATTAATCTGTGCTGAAGGTAACCATTCTAAGAGAAAGTAGTTTTTTTCTGACATTATAGACAATAGGACTGTCAGCTCTTATAGAGTTTATAGACTACATTATCCACTTCAAGATACAAGAGCTGACAGAATTTGACAGCTAGGTTAGAAGTGTTATTTAGAGGTGATGTAAAAGTGAGTTATGATTGGTTCAGCAAGATCTGCAGTGATTATTTTCCATCTGTTGGTTGAAGATCTCAACTGCAGCCCTGGAACATAATTATGTAAATACAGAATTCAGAGACTTTATTCCTCTGGACCTTTGGAGGACCTTTAATGCATACTGATAGTACTCACCTTGTGTGGATGTCAGAAAAACTGACTTGTGTTCAGCAGGGCAAAAGTCAAATGTTTGAACATTATTTTTCATTTTAGAATAATGTAAATTTTTTTTGCACAGATTGTTCAAACACATTTCAACCTACAGGCTCATATTTCACATGGCTTATTATTATGTATGATTCCACCTGGCAAGACAAAACAAAGAGCTGTGATAGCTGAGTTTCTGACTGCTAACGCTCCTGTGGACCTGTGTGTGTGGGCAGAGCAATGCACTGCTGGCTGACGGTAATACTGAAGCTGGATGCTGGCAGCGCTCCAGGTGGATGGAGGCTGATGGAGGCTGATCGACGCCTCGGCGTGCTGAAATATTGATTCAGAAAGCTAAAGCACCCTCGGGCCATGGGCTGCATTTGGACAATACATGCAGAAGAGTGTAAAAGTTCAAGCCCTGCATCTGTGCAAAGTGTTACATCTGACAAACGAAAGGTTTGGTTGAGTGTCACCTCAAGAATGCTTTTCTTATAGGCAACCATCCATTTGCATTTCTCACTCTGTCAGGACTTGTGAGATTTTCTACTGACATCTTAATATATATATCATTCACAAAGATCCATGCAGAGGTTACTGTCAGCCATTTTCTCTAGCTTGATGCCCACTAGAATGTAAACCTAGGTTGAGAAGCTCTGAGTCACTTTTGTCTGTAAAGACAGGAAGTTCTCGAAGCACTTGTCTATTGCCTAGAGTTACACACCCTTAAGGGAATACAGTAGTGACTCTCGTAGTGCTGCCACAATCAGTTGGGAGTTACCAGTTTAACATGTTACTGCCATAAAAATAATAGATTTTGACATTGTCTGTATGGGCTCAGTGAACAAGATGAAGAGTTTTAACATAAGCTTTAGGTGTATCTTTTAACTTTGGATATAACCAGGCCTTCTGGGCTCCCCTGCTTCCAGTCTTTATGCTTACGTAAGCTAATTATATCCTGACATCAGCTCTGTGCTACAGATTAGAATTCTCATCTTACGCTATGACCCAAAATAAGAAATATAAGATGTATTCTTCACACAATGTCAGTTATTCTTCTAAGGGGTCAGCTCACCCAAATTCAATAAATAAAATATCCTGTAAAATCTGAAAAAAAGTGATTTTATTTTACTATTATCTCCAAATTACCAAGTAAAGTAAACTAATCATTTCAAGTTGTTAGAACTTTTTAGGTTGTGCAACTTACATTTTAGTCTACTCAAATTGACAATTCTGAGGAAATCAGTTTCACTACTTTTAAAGTAGGGGCAACTTTAAACATTTACAGTGGGCACTCAGTAGCGCCCAAGTGCTATAAGTTAATGCCTCTCATTTACACATCCAATATGGCATCGTCGTCAACGTATCGCAACAACTGGCCAACGTGTATATGTATGTATGTATGTATATATGTCTATGAGTATGCACGTGTATTCAGCCTTATAGTCCATCCATCCATCAATTTTCTTCCACTTATCCGGGGCCAGGTTGCGGGGTCAGCTGCCTGAGCAGGGACACCCAGACTTCTCTCACCCCGGACACTTCCCTTAGCTCCTCCGGGAGGATCCCAAGGCATTCCCAGGCCAGCCGAGCGACATAGTCATTCTAGCAAGTCCTGGGTCTTCCTTGGGTTCTCCTCCCGGTGGGGCATGCCAGGAACACCTCCCGAGGGAAGCGTCCAGGGGGCATCTGATATAGATCCCCGAGCCACCTCAGCTGGCTCCTCTTGATGTGGAGGAGCAGCAGCTCTACTCTGAGCTCCTCCTGGGTGACAGAGCTCCTCACCCTATCTCTAAGGGAGCGCCCCGCCACCCTGCGGAGGAAACTCATTTTGGCCACTTATATCCGGGATCTTACTCTTTTGGTCATGACCCAAATTTCATGACCATAGGTGAGGGTAGGAACATAGATTCGCCTTTCGGCTCAGCTCTCTCCTCACCACGACAGACCGATACAACGAACGCATTACTGCGGCCGCTGCACCAATCCACCTGTCAATCTCACACTCCATCCTTCCCTCACTCGTGAACAAGACCCCAAGATACTTGAACGCCTCCATTTGAGGCAAGAACTCTCCCCCAACCCGGAGGGAGCACCTTTTTCCGGTCAAGAACCATGGCCTCAGACTTGGAATTGCTGATTTTCATCCCAGTTGCTTCGCACTCGGCTGCAAACCACCCCAGAACATGCTGGAGGTCGCGGCTCAATGGAGCCAACAAGACAACCAATCCAGTGGCTCCCAAACCAGACCCCTCCGGCCCCTGACTGCGCCTAGAAATTCTGTCCATAAAAATAATGAACAGAACCAGTGACAAAGGGTAGCCCTGCCAGAGTCCAACATGCACCGGGAACAGGTCTGACTTACTGCCGGCAATGCAAACCAGACTCCTGCTCCGGTCGTACAGGGACCGTACAGCCCTTAGCAGAGGGCCTCCAACCCCGCACATCCCACAGAATGCTGCGAGGGACACGGTCGAATGCTTTCTCCAAGTCCACAAAACACATGTGGACTGGTTGGGCAAACTCCCATGAACCCTCGAGCACCCTGCGGAGGGTATAGCGCTGGTCCAGTGTCGTAGTCTAACTTGCTGTATGTCATTATGTCAATCTTGTGTTTTCTTTATGTTAACTGGATTGTCACTGGACTGTTGGACTGCTGTTTTCTTCTGAGCTAGTTTTCATCTGAGACATCCAGTATTCCGTTCCCCATACCTATTTAGGCCCCCATGCTCCCAAGAATGGTCTCTGGTCTGTTTTTCTTCATTGTGGTTTAAGTTGCAAGTAAAAGCGTGTGTGACAGAGTGTTTCCCGGATCCATTATTTTATCCAGATCCACACCATAATTGAATGGGGTCTACTCGGGCTGAGACCTGTCCTCAATCCAAGTTTTGTAGAAATCTGTCTTGTACTTTTTGTCTAAGCCTTCTGACAAGACATGGTTAAAAACAGTGTCACTTTGACAAAAGTAATATATTATTTTCTCTCAAGAGGTATCTAACATGCAGATACTTTGAAAACAGCCAGTCAGAAAGCACTATTGCAAATTCTAAAAACATGACATTAACCAGAAAACATGTCACAGATTATTTTTTGGGTTAATGTCATTGCATTTTTGGAATTTGGAATTTGGAATTTGGAATTTGGAATCGTGACTTGCTTTTGTTCTTCATGAACCTGCTGTTGTGATTTGCACCTGTGGCCACCTTAAAGGGATATTCCGGTGTAAGTTAATCCACGGTCTAACACACTGTGACACAAAGTGAGACCACCCCTTGAGAGATCAAGTTAGCAGACCACTAGTTTACGTAGTTTTAGCAACCTCAGAAATGACCGCACAATAACAATACGTTGGATGGCCAGATTGCTATTGTAAAGTCAAAACAACTCACTACTCTCCTGCCGCAGCTCTCTGTTGTGGGGAAGCCCTGCGAGTCCATTACCAAGTGCGGTTAGAAATCCATTCTGTACTTTTCCCTGTCCGCTCTCGGTAATAACTCTTATAAACTGGTAGGTAAGACACATATGAACTTTGATTGCATTTCCAAGGAGTAATAATCATACTTTTTTGTACTTGAGCTGCAGAACACTACTGCACTCAGTAATCGACTCATCGGGACTTCCCCACAACAGGAAGCTGCGGCAGGAGAATTGTGAGTAGTGTTGACTTGACAAAAGCAATCTGGCTAAGCCAGCACAGGTTTAATGTCTCGAATGTGCTGAGACCCTATTTGTACTGTTGCTGAAGTTTGGTGCTGTTCTGAGCATTATTTGTGTACTGCAATGTATTGTTATTGTGCGGTCATTTCTGAGGTTGCTAAAACTACATAAACTAGCGCTCTGCTAACTTGATCTCTCGAGCAGGGGTCTTACTCGGTGTCAAGGTGTGTTAGACGATGGATTAAATTTACACTGGAATATCCCTTTAAGAATGAGCCAATTGCCATCGGCCAATTGTATTTGGGTGAGGCAGAAATCTACAAACACTGGGCAAATCCAACCAAACTATCTGAATATTTAGATACCACTAGAGTAAAGAGAGAAAAATGCTTGTTAAGGGGCTAATCACCCCTTTGAGGAGCTGCTGAGCAGCCTCAGAATTGAACTCAGTCTGCATTTCACTGGAGAGTTTTTGTTTTCCACTGTCTAAATGCTGTTTCGAATCACCAAGAAGATAATTATGTGATAATGATGAGATAATTCAGATTGTGATTCAAATCAGAGGGAGCTGGGTTTGTCAGACACAGCGATGTTAATTAGATAGCATGTGTTCTTGTGCCTCTGTGTATCTGTGTATATCCCTCCGAGCCCTCTTAGTCCTGTGTATAGCCATATGCATATGCGAGGCCCTTGTGTGTGTGTGTGTGTGTGTGTGTGTGTGTGTGTGTGTGTGTGTGTGTGTGTGTGTGTGTGTGTGTCTGTGTTGGTGGGGGGGGGGGGAGCTGACATGTTCCCAGTAGGAGAGCTGTGAGCTGGACTCCATGTGTCTTTCAGTGGGAAAACCAGTGTGCCTTTGATTCATTTTTTAATAGGCCCCTGCAACTCGCTGCACCGCGCTGCCTGTTTCTCTGCTTGTTTTTTTGCTTTTCCCCTATCTCCTCTGCCTCTCTTCATTGAGGTTTTTTTTTTAAGTCAATACACTTACCACTCCTTTCCTCCGCCTCTTCCTTGTTAAGGCATCGAAACCGACATATACTCTGTGGTAGCCTGCGTAGTGCTTTGTGCCCTGTGTGTGATGCGTTCATTTCAAACTGAATAGTGAAATCTCACAAGTCTTGCTCCTCTGTGTTGGAGCTCAGCTGGGTATGTAAATGACAACAGTTCAGCAAAGAATAGGCAGGAGTCGTGGCAGTGCCATGATGTCTTCATTTGCAAGCAAGTCAAAGACGCCAGCCTGCACTCATATTCCTGCATCTCCTCTGAGACAGCAAAGACAGAGTGGGAGGAGGAGGGAGGCAGCCAGCCCATCATGTCCCACTCGTCCTACTTCTTCTGTCATCGCCCTTCCCCCTTCCTCTCATCCTCTTCTTTTCTTGTTTCTCGCGGTGTCTTACGCCTACACTGGAAGTGTGCTGTCTGTTCTTGCACAACCTCCATGCTGTCTTTCTGCATGTAAACAAACAAACATCCAAAGTGCATTATAGGAACTGTACTGTATGCACATGCTGTGCCACATGCTTCTGATGGGCACGTCACGCCAGCTTAGCCTCATCAGAGTGACACTGACTTCCCAGCAGCTCCTTCAACTACTGTCAATTATAACCCCCACCCTGTAGTCACTGGAAGCGATGTGGCACCCAGCATGGCCAGTAAACCCCAAGCCCCACCCCCCATGCGCTTTGCTGGGTGCTGTCTAGTCATATTGCCTTGGCAGAGCCCTCCTCTCAGCCAGCTCCTTCCCTGCGGGAGACTGCGAGGTGCTCTAACCTTTGTTTAGGAATCTGAGCTGAAGCTGTCCTTTCTATTTTCCTTTTCTACCCTGTTCTGGATTCTGCCGCTGCACCCTCAGGTGATTCCCAGGATTTCTGTGTTTCTTTTTAAGTCCACCATTTACAGGGTTTACTTGGATCACTGCGACAGCTGTGTCTCAAGGGAAATCAGACATTTGCCAACCTTGTCTGAAAAGAAGAAAGAAGCCTTGTAAGCTGCCTTGTACATTGGCAAACAGTCAGAAACTCTGGCCTATGTACCAGAATCAGAATCAGAAACAGATTTATTGCCAAGAAGGATTTTACAGCAACGTGGAATTTGTCTTGGTGAGGAGGGTGCATAGGTTTAAGATAATAAACAATAAACAAACAGTGACTATGACATATACAATATAAACAGAGACCTAAAGTGTGAGATAAGATCAATAAAGATGGATGAGCTGTACAAGAATGTGCAAAAGTTAAACATTTTAAAAATGTACGAGTTCTGCGTCATTGTGATGCAAGGATTCAAGGGCTGTGGTGGGTTTGAGTGCAAGAGAGCAAGAGTCAGTGTCAGTGTCAGAAACTGTTCATGTGGCGGGAGGTTTTGGTCCTGATGGACCGCAGCCTCCTGCCAGAGGGGACAGTGACAAAAAGTCTGTGACCGGGACAGGAGGGGTCTGCCGCAATCCTACCTGCATGTCTAAGAGCCCTGGAGCTGTGCAGGTCCTAAAGGAATGGAGGGTTGCAGCCAATCACCTTCTCAGCAGAGTATATGATTCGCTGCAGTCTGCTTTTATCCTTAGCAGTGGCAGCAGTGTACCAGACAGTGATGGAGGAGGTGAGGATGGACTCGATAATGGGAGTGTAGAAGTGCACCATCATTGTCTTGGGCAGGTTGAACTTCTTCAGCTGCTGCAGGAAGAACATCCTCTATAGTGCTTTTTTGATGAGGGATCTGATGTTCAGCTGCCATTTTAGGTCCTGGGTGATGATGGTGCCAAGGATGCAGCAGGACTCCACAGAGTCGACTGGGGAGCCACACAGGATGACGGGGGTGGGTGGGGCTGGGTTCTTCTGGCTGCACCAGGTCACCAGATGGTCACTCCCCCACCTGTAGGCCGACTCATCCCCACCAGAGATGAGCCCAACGAGCATGGTGTCATCCACAATCTTTAGGAGCCTGACAGACTGGTGACTGGAGGTTCAACTGTTGGTGTACAGGGCATGGGAAAAAGCATGCAGCCTTGAGGGTATCTGGTGCCGATGGTCTGAGATTCAGAGATATGTTTCCCCAGCTTCATGCGCTGCTTCCTGTCAGACAGGAAGTCTGTGATCCACCTGCAGGTGGAGTCTGGCACGTGGAGCTGGAAGAGCTTGTCCTGGAGCATAGCCGAGAGAATGGTGTTGAAAGCAGAGCTGAAGTCCACAAACAGGATCCAGGCATATGTTACCGGGCAGTCCAGATGCAGGAGGGTGTAGTAAAGGGCCATCATTACTGCATTGGCTACAGGCCTGTTGGCTCTGTAGACGAACTGCAGTGGGTCCAGGAGTGAGTTGGTTAGAAATTTGAGGTGGGACAGCACAAGGCGCTTGATGGACTTCATGACCACAGAGGTCAGGGCAACGGGTCTGTAGCCATTCAGTTCTTTGGTCTTTGGCTTTTTGGAGACGGGGATAATGGTGGAGACTTTGAAGCAGGGTGGCACATGACATGTCTCCAGTGAGGTGTTGAAGAAGTCTGTGAACACTGGAGACAGCTGGTCAGCACAGCGCTTCAGCGTGGATGGAGAGACAGAGTCTGGTCCGGCTGCTTAATACTTCTGATCTTTGCAGTAAGGTTTTTTTTTATTATTTTTTTTTATCACTACCTCAGACAAGCAGTGACGCTTCCATGAGTCACCCACAGGTGCCCACAGTCTTCATAAAATCATGCCCACACAAGCCATGATGAAAGCTGCCCACTTCCAGACACGTTGTGTTCACTTGGTCATGTTCTGTGACGGCACACCCTACCACCACCCACAAAGCTTCAGCAGCAGAACCCTTCAAACCCTTGTGTTCACATCCTTGACAGCTTTGAGCTGTTGTGGTGATGATTCATAGGCCAGAGACCATGCAGGCACATCCTGAGTGCTTCTGGACTGTTTTCTCTTTTAATTTTCTAGGCATCAATAAGAGCAATGACAGCTGTCTCTCAGCTTAAAGGGATAATTTGTGTTTTTTGAACTAGGGTCATATCTATAGTACATATCTATATTCGATCTGTTTCCTACCATAATCATCGATCAGCGCAGCCTCAGTTTGGAGAAGTAGAGAGCCGCTCCAGCTCAGACACTCAGCTTTGTACTGCAGTGAACGGTGCCCAGATGCAAAGCGAATTTTAAAACAAGGATCACCTAAAAAAATCTACAACAGTTAAATGTACATTGTACTGAGAAAATTCACACAAAATATCCCTACACAGTTGCCCTAATGCGTAGGGATATAGAGGTTCTATGGTTTCTGTCTGAAATTGTTAAGTTTCGTTTGATCGAAAGTAAACAGAGTTGCGTGCATGAACCTCTTGTCTAGCAACTGGACCTCGCACTGTATTTCGCCTCTCGCAGATCACCTGTTGCGCTAATGCGTAGGGATACAGGGGTTCTACAGTTGAGAAAATGTAGTGCCAAAAGAAAGGGCGGTCTGACGGCAGTGTAAAGCGATGTGAATTTTCTCTATACAAACTACACTTAAACTGTTATAGATTTTTTTAACTTGGGCCTTGTTTTAGGTGCTTAAAGCTAGGGTCTGTAATGTTGTTCAGAAACACATTTTGTTACTGGGTGAAATGGTCCTGCTATCCTGAGAGTAGTCAATACATTATGTATTCAGAAAACCTCACATCTGTGGCAGCTGCAGGACTGAGAAAAAGCTGACCAATCCATGCTTTACAGCTCGAATAGCACGGATTGGTCAGATGCTATCATGTCTCATTCTGCCTGCGCCCCCCTCTGTCCCTCCCTCCTACACGCATGCACATGTTTCACTGATGCCGGAAATATTCAGCACACTCCTCTGAAGAAATACGGAGTTGCAGGAGATGATGTTCATTTGGTTACAATGGCAGAGAAAATGCAGCCAGCGTTACTTGTAACAGCTCACCCCGCTAAAAAGGCAAGGAAAAGAAAGCCTGATACGGAAATGTCTGCAACGAAATAGGCTCTGGATAAAGAAAGAAGTCAGACCCGAGTCAACATCGGCATTTTAGTGGTGGAGACAACTGGGGCCTGAAAAGTGATGCAGAGGTTGCTCTATTTCTGTTGGACAGGTAATGATTTGTTTTGTTTCAGGGGGATTTGTTATTTTCATGAAATATGTAAGGTTTGCCAACTTGGCTACGTTTGTAGCTTGTATTAGCCCAATGCTAACGTTAGTTTCTTTCTGTGTTGTTTTTAGCCATGAGAATGGCTAATGAGTCGGCCCAGTTTCCACTGGATACGGGTCCGCTGCGTTGCGGCTCCGATCTGGTTTTGCTCCGCCTTCCGGCAGTCCCCACCAGTTGCGACAGCTGGCCTCATGAGGTGTGCTGGTGTCAAGACGGAGTGTTTTATTTTGAAAAGTGAGCAGATGTTGTTTGGTATTTCGGCGCTTTACTTCCTGTTTGCTCCGCGCTAAATTCAGCTGAATATCTGCATCGTGCTCGGGCATCTCCTTCTCCCTGCTAAGTCCCACTGCCAGATGTGCATTCAAGTTTGTGGGGGTGTGGCTTTGGACCGAGCAGTGACGGGATTGGGGTGGGGGAGAGCTTAGAGGAGGTGCCACTTTCGATCTTGCTAGCTCGCTTGCTAGCTCTCCAGGATTGTAGACTCTAGCTTTAGAATTTGCTTTGTATCTGGCCACCGTTGGCTAGAGCGGTTCTCTGCTCCTCCAAACTGAGGCTGTGCTGATCAGCAATTATGGTAGGGAACAGACCGACTATAGATATGTACTTTATATGACCCACTTCAAAAAACACAAACTATCCCTTTATATCACAGTCCACCCAATGAATGAAAAATCTGTCATTATTTTACTCACCCCCATGCTGATGGAAAGTCAGGTTTCATAGTCCACAAAACATTTCTGGGGCGTCACAACAAAACTTCGGATCGAGTGTGTCTTAAGCTTTAATAGCTACAGTGATGATTTCATCCTAAAATAGGGTGTAAATAGTGTCTTTCAAATCCAATTTTTCAGCTTCCGGAGACTTGGATTACGCTAAATTACCCCCAGAGCCCAACTTATTCTGTAAGATGTTATGTATGCCCTTATCAAAGGGATAGTTTGTGTTTTTTGAATTGGGGTCATATAAAGTACATATCTATAGTCGATCTGTTCCCTAACGTAATCACAAATCAGTGCAGCCTCAGTTTGGAGAAGTCGAGAGCCACTCCAACCCAGACCCTCAGCTTTGTCCTGCAGTGAGAAATGTCAAATTGGAAATCTTCATCACAGTTATAGTCTCCTGACATACTAAGCACATGGGTCTTGTGCTGGTTGGAGGGAGAATAAAATGCAAATTTTTCAGTCCATTCTTCTTGAATTACCAATATCCCTTGTATACTTTTCTTTTAGCAGTGAACTTGGAACAGGCCATTTTCATACAATCTTCGCTGCTACAGCCAGCAAAATGTCGCTATGTGAACTGCTCCAAAAACAAAAGTGAACGTTAAAAATTGCGCTTGCAGCAGTGACTGACTCAGCTGTCTGTGTATCGCTGGCATGAAGATAAGTACTTGCTCGTTCCAGAGCCTTTGACTGCTGATGGGATTTTCTCAGTTGTCATGGAAAAGTAGAAATCTAAACTGTCCATTACTGTCAGCATGTTCAGGACTTCTTGTGCACCTTAGCTCAAAAGTCTAGCTGGACAGTTGATTCTAAACACCCAACAATCTAATCTACAAGACCAGTTAAGAGGTTGGTGAAGTTAAAATGAAGAAAACCACAGTGTTCATTTCATTAACAAAAACAAAAAATGTTTTTCAATGCCCTTGTGTAATGCAATGAGGAGATGATGACATGCTAAAAATATGTCTTTAATGATAAAACTTAGGATGAAAAGTAGGGCTGCCTGCTAAATCGAATTTTACTCGGCATCGCGATATGTACATGTGCAATAAACACATTGCAAAAGACTGCCTGACACGCGATTAATGAGAAAAATTATTTTGTTTACATGCACCATGCATTCATCTTGAGCATGCATGGTGGAGCAGACGGAGCCCTGGATGCAAGGACCAATCAGATGAAAAATTAATCGGCATCAGTTTTGTGGTGATTGCCAGGTTATAATGGCTGAGGGAGGAGAGAAAAGCAATGAAAAGGGTCAATGAACACCTTGTGGTGAAAAGAAACAGCACTGAGTTTGTGCCGATTGTGTGAGTGTATGTATCCAGGTAACAGTTGGATGAACAAGTGTGCACCCTTGATCACGCTACTAAACAGTTATGCGAATGAATTACGGGATGTTTTTAACTCCGACATGAATGGGTCAGAGAGCTATGGGTGTGTGTGTGTGTGTGTGTGTGTGTGTGTGTGTGTGTGTGTGTGTGTGTGTGAAAGAGCCGTGTGTGTGTGCGGGAGTGTGTGTGTGCTGCTTGCAGCCAGCAACACCTCAGAGAAATATGCCATGTGTCTTAATTTGGATTCAGGAGAGACACATTAACTCTATAGTTAATAATATGCAAACTTCAATATTTGTTTATTTATCACAAGTTCTATTGTCATTGCAATATTGAACAGTGTTATTGCACCTTGCAGATTTTCCTCATGTCGCGCAGGCCTAAGGAAATGTATGGTTTAGGCAAGACTAAAATGTTAGTACTGGCCTATCTTCAAGGCCGCTTTAATGCACAGGCTTACCTGGGCTGAAGCCCAGAGGCCTCCCGAGTTCAGGGGCCTCCCATGTTCAAGTTAATCAATTCTTCCCGGGCTGCACCGCCACTGTAAACAAACGTACCCCACTCGCAAATTTGCGATGACGTCACACACACAAGCTGCTGCAGAGGTGAGCTGAGCTGCTACATGCGATGCGCTGTGGAGAAATGTCGTCCTGGCAAAATTAAAAGTCTTGCAAAGAAGGACGAAACCTCGGGATCGTCACCTGTAATACCTGTAAGAGAGATCTGTGCGCCAAAGGCGGTAATACAACTAATATGTCCAAGCATTGGCCACACATCACAGCATTATACTCCAGCAATGCCGTGTGTTTGACGCACTAAGCAGCACCAGTGCCAGCACTAGCACAGATGGTAAAATTAAACAACTGGCCAACGTCATTTTACTCATTTGAGTATTGTTTATTTGTTTATTGAGGACTCATTTGAGTGTTGTTTATTCTCAACAGTGAATAATTAATATTTATATTAATAAACCTGACATTTATTGTAATAAACCAGGTTGTATTCTTTTCTGTACTCATGTTTTGTTATGTTATGATATGTTAATGTGTTTTCCGGCTCAAATTGGGAAAACTCACTGTTGTATGTCTCGAAAGAAACTAATGCATTTTGTGACGTAGATTACCTAGATTTTTTTAAAAATGAGACTCTATAAATCGAGGGGATGGAGGGCTTACAAAACCTCTCAGCCCCGGGGCCTAACATTAGGTTAAGGCGGCCCTGCCTATCTTACATTCAACTGATGCATGATATTTTCCGTGATGCATGATATTTTCCAACAACTCTGCATCTAGTCTATGTGTCAAAATATCATCATAATATTTAGATTCTCAGATTCTGAGGTGATACTGTTCCAAACAACAGCAGCACACATCAACTTAGTGAAAACAACATGATGGCTTTTGGACAGAAGAAACAAATAGTTCTATCAACACACTTTATTTATAATTGAACAAGTAGGCAAACAGAGTGCAGTAAAGGCAGACTGAGAGTCGACTTGTGATGAACTCCTAATGTTAACTTAGCAAATTTGCAGACATTAATTCAGTTTATGTAAGCGGTAAGCTGATTCACCTTATGGAAAAAACCTGGTTGACACAGCTGGGCTGGAGGCCAGTTATTCCTGTGAGATAAGTTTTTCAGTTTGCGGTAACAAAATAATGACTGATGAGCCTGGCCTCCAGGCTAACATTGGCTGGGTTAACGTGTTTGCTAACATCAATTCGATAGCTTCAAGGCTTGTGAGTGGACATGCAGGGCTTCACAATTAATATTAAAACTTCTGTGGGACAAGTACAGGTTTTTTCCGCCATTGTTTATTCACACAGAACCAAGCAGCTCTGGCGGAAGGCAGGGCAGTGTGTAATTCACACAGAAAGTTGCCGTGGTAAACCACATCATGATGATGATGTCTGTGTTTTTTCAACATGTTTTCCCCCAGTCACTTCTTCTGATAGTACCTCTGACACTACCTCTGATACTTCCTCTGATACTACCTCTGATACTACCCATGATGCTACGTCTGATACTACCTCTGATACTTCCTCTGATATTTCCTCTGATACTTCCTCTGATACTACCTCTGATACTACCCATGATGCTACGTCTGATACTACCTCTGATACTTCCTTTGATACTACCTCTGATACTTCCTCTGATACTACCTCTGATACTTCCTCTGATACTTCCTTTGATACTTCTTCTGATACTACCTCCGATACTTCCTCCGATACTTCCTCCGATACTTCCTCTGATACTACCTCTGATACTACCCATGATGCTACGTCTGATACTACCTCTGATACTTCCTTTGATACTACCTCTGATACTTCCTCTGATACTACCTCTGATACTTCCTCTGATACTTCCTTTGATACTTCTTCTGATACTACCTCCGATACTTCCTCCGATACTTCCTCTGATACTACCTCTGATACTACCCATGATGCTACATCTCATACTACCTCTGATACTTCCTCTGATATGACCTCTGATACTTCCTCTGATACTACGATGATGTTATCCATGATGCTACATCTGATACTACCTCTGATACTTCCTCCGATACTTCCTCTGATACTACCTCTGATACTACCCATGATGCTACATCTCATACTACCTCTGATACTTCCTCTGATATGACCTCTGATACTTCCTCTGATACTACGATGATGTTATCCATGATGCTACATCTGATACTACCTCTGATACTTCCTCTGATACTACCTCTGATATTTCCTCTGATACTTCCTCTGATACTACCTCTGATACTACCCATGATGCTACGTCTGATACTACCTCTGATACTTCCTCTGATACTACCTCTGATATTTCCTCTGATACTTCCACTGATACTACGTCTGATACTACCCATGATGCTACGTCTGATACTACCTCTGATACTTCCTCTGATACTTCCTCTGATACTACCTCTGATACTTCCTCTGATACTTCCTCTGATACTACCTCTGATACTTCCTCTGATACTACCTCTGATACTACCCATGATGCTACGTCTGATACTACCTCTGATACTTCCTCTGATATTTCCTCTGATACTTCCTCTGATACTACCTCTGATACTACCCATGATGCTACGTCTGATACTACCTCTGATACTTCCTCTGATACTACCTCTGATACTTCCTCTGATACTTCCTTTGATACTTCTTCTGATACTACCCATGATGCTACGTCTGATACTACCTCTGATACTTCCTCTGATACTACCTCTGATACTTCCTCTGATACTACGATGATGTTACCCATGATGCTACCTTTGATACTTCTTCTGATACTACCTCCGATACTTCCTCTGATACTTCCTCTGATACTTCCTCTGATACTACCCATGATGCTATGTCTGATACTAACTCTGATAATTCCTCTGATACTACCTCCGATACTTCCTCTGATACTTCCTCTGATACTTCCTCTGATACTACCCATGATGCTATGTCTGATACTACCTCTGATACTTCCTCTGATACTACCTCTGATACTTCCTCTGATGCTACCTCTGAATTTACCTATGATGCTACCTCTGATACTACCTCTGATGCTTCCTCTGATGTTACCCATGATGCTACCTTTGATACTACCTCTGATGCTTCCTCTGATACTCCCTCTGATACTTCCTCCGATACTACCTCTGATACTTTCTCTGATACTACCTCTGATACTTCCTCTGATACTACTTGTGATACTACTTCTGATACTACCTCTGATACTTCCTCTGATACTACCTCTGATACTACCTCTGATACTACCTCTGATACTTTCTCTGATACTACCTCTGATACTACCTCTGATACTTTCTCTGATACTACCTCTGATACTACCTCTGATACTATCTCCACAGGTGCATCAGAGGTGCAGTGAAATTTCCCCCCTCACTGCATCTGAGACTTTCACACAGAGGAGAAGGTGGAGAATTGTCCCAGGATCCTTGCACTCAAAGGGTGGTGTGGATGGGGCTTATGATTACACAGGATGATAGTTGTGTATGATTTTAGCTCTTGGGTCAGATAGGAATATCAATTGATTGCTTGTTTCAGCTCTATTATTATTTTAATGCTAGTACTTGTAAGCAATGTTCCCCCTAAGCTGCGCGCATGCGCAATCGCACACTGCCCGCACATTCTCAGCGCACAAGAAAATCTATCCAGCGCATAAACAAAATCAACATAAACGTATTAATTAATATCTAATATTAGACCTAATCTAATCTAATTAATTCGCCCAATAATATTGTTTTTTTGTTTCTCACTCAGTGACTGACAGGTGTCCAGCCAATGATACGATACGGTTTACTTACGCTGCGTAGCCAATTATGGCATTGACAGTGCATGCATCTGTGCCCTGCCTATATGCGCCGTGCAGGTTAGCTTGCAGGTTCGGTTAGCAGGTCAGTAAACGACAGTGCGGCGGAGTTAAGAGATGCTAATACAAACCCCGTATCATGGCAAAACGAACAGGCAGCGACACATCCACTCACCAAGCCAAAGTAAAAAAGAAATGCAGTTCTTTTAAGATGGAATGGCTGTCGGAGTATGTGCAAATTGAAGAAAAAGCGATGAAATTGGGTGAGATTTTTTGTTTTTCGAGTGAGAAAGGTCTACTCTGCAAACCATGCAGCGATGCCAAAGTAGCAAGTGAGTTTTCGGAGGGAAAAATGTGGACTGAATGGAAGTTGGACTATCTCAAGCGTCACATTCAGCAGAAAAGTCATTTAAAAGCTGTCGGAATTGTACGAAGACTCAAGATGGGACAGGAGATTGGTACATTATTGCAGGAGAGCGCAAAAGACAGAGGGAAAAGGAACGAGCTGTCACACAAAACAAAATCGGACCCCGAGCAGACACTGCCACACTGGCAAAGAAGTATGAGGCCATTCTCCACCACCCACAGTCTGTGGAGACCATTAACCGTCAGTATGCTGAATTCAAGTACATAATGAAGCAAAAACTTAAACAGGGGTCAATCAGCACATTCTCAGATATGGTTGCTGCAACACTTAGATGTGAGGAGCTAAAGGAGATCTCACAGCTTGTGGATATTTGTGCTACATTTCAAGCTTCCAGTGCCGACTGTGAAAGAGGATTTAGTTTAATGAATCATATCAAAACAAAATCCAGAAATCGTCTTGAAGTGACACATTTGGACCAGCTGATGCGCATAAAGTCAAAGCAAGAAGCAGACGAAGCCATCAACCTGGACAAAGTGTACAACCACTGGAGAAGTAAGAAGGACAGACGTGAAAAAATAAGGTAAAATTTAAGTCAGATTTGTGCATATTCTAGTGACAGTTATTAAGATTTTGTCTTTATGGATATTAATCATTAAATGTTGTTACTATTAGATCATTTATGGGTAGTAGAAATGCCAAGAAAAACTGTGTAATTAGATATTTTACAGACAAAGTGTTACAGGAATTTGCACTGTATCACAAGCTACAGCACAAGTCATTGTGCAAAATGTGGATGTTTTAATGTGAGCAAAATGTTATGTCTGAAAGGTGTATATGTCTCATATCTTCCAGAACAGGACCCTCAGCCAGGCCAAAGCAGGACTCGTCCCATGGCCAAAGCAGGACTCTCACATATAACATCTACACATCCCATTTTTCAGATTTCTGTCTTTTTTTAAGTGGGCCAAATTACTTATTTAAAAATAAAGCGTGCATATCTGATGTTACTCACAGTGGTCGTCAGTTTGCTCAGGGAGCTTGTGTGTATGCCCAGATACATGAAAAATTAGAGGGAACATTGCTTGTAAGCACAGTCTACACCAGGGGTACTCAAATACAAAGATTTTTTCAATGACTCAAAGGTCCATGTATTGAGGTTGATCAGGACGCATGCAGTAATACTGTATAATTTTATATATATATGCATGTATATATGTATGTATGTAAATGTATATATTAAAAACAAATCTCATTTTCATTCAAAACAACAACAAAAATACGAACTAAAATAAAATGGCATTTCCATTTTGACAAATTAAGATAGTTAATTAAATCAAAGTTTGAAAGTCTCTAGTCTCTAGAGAGCACTCTGTTGCTTTATGTTGTTGTGTCATAGATGTGACAAGAATCCTGCTTGCAGCTTGATATGACAATTTCAGTGCATTCATTTTTGTTGTTCTTACCTCTGAATTTTGAGGAATTCAAATTGGAAATCTTTATCACAGCTATAGCCTCCTGGCATATTAAGCACATGAATGAATGCTGCAAAGCTGTTTAGCTGTGAAGCTCCAGGAATGATTTGTGGACAGCAATACTTTCTGCTTAAGTAGACTGTATTCACTAGTGGATTTGGAGAAAATAAATCCATAGTTGTCTTACTTAAAGGGATAGTTCGGGTTTTTTGAAGTGGGGTCATATAGTCAATCTCCGTATACAGAGCGATACAGAGGTTCTAAGGTTGACAAAAATGTAGTACCAAAAGCAGGTCTGATGGCGATGTAAAGCGGTGTGAATTTTCCCTTTACAATGTACACTAGAACTGTTACAGATTTTTTTAAGGTGAGCCTTGTTTTAGGTGGTTTATTTTGCTTTTTCTCTGGACCCTGTTCACTACAGTACAAAGCTGAGTGTCTGGGCTGGAGCGGCTCTCTACTTCTCCAAACTGAGGCTGCGCTGATCGGTGATTATGGTAGGGAACAGATCGACTATAGATATGTACTTTATATGACCCCACTTCAAAAAACCCGAACTATCCCTTTAATAAATTGCAAAGAACTGTCAGCTCATTGGCCTCCAGAGCTTCAAGTGTTTAGCTCATTCTCAGCTCTCAACTGGTCATTATCGTACAAAACAGAGAACCCACTGTTAGAGTAAAATCTCTGAAGACCCCATGTTCACTACTGGCTCGACAGCAAACAGTTGGAGACTAGCTGGTGAACACAGGGGTGCATTTAGCAGCTAAAGATCTAAATCAGAGCTAACAGAAAGTGAATACTGGCCAAACAACCAACAACTCCAAATCAGTGATAATGTGCTGGATATGTATACTCTCGCTAAAATGTTTCATTAGATGGTAATATGTCATTGCTGTGATCACAACATTTTTGCTGACCCCATGTGGTAAAAAAATAAATAGAATAATTCACAGGTTTAAACTAGTTTTAAATAATAACCTGCAGATTGACACTTTAGTGTTGTGTAGTGTGTTAAAGTTGTGTTTCTATGTCGCCCACTCTCAGTTCAGACTGCTTGCTTCGGGAAACATTAGGGGTGTCACAATTCTCCAAATCCTTGATTCAGATTAATTTTCAATTCTAAGGTCACGGTTTGATTTGATTCCTATTTTCACTATTATTTTTTTAAAGCGCAGGTTGCTGTGCCATTTTTAGACTAGACTTTTAAGCAATACATACTACAATGTCAAATTTAAAACATTTTTTAACAACATAATGTAATAATAACTTATAACGTCAGTGACAATGTGAACGTTATCAACATAACTGACTGGAAATCCAACATACTTCCACACCGATGACTTCAGTGTGAAAGAGGAGGGGGTTCAAGTTCTGTCTATGGGTCTCGTGCATCTGCAGTTGCAACTGTTGTAAGAATGGCGTAGCCCCTTTCAGGAAGAGGGTGGTGCGTGAGGTATGTGTGCGTAAGGTGTGAGTGAGCAAGCGAGAGTGAGGGAGTGTGCGTATGTGCGGACAGTGACTGAATGGGAGAGGAAGGAGAAGCGAAAGGAGTAGCAGTTGTAGTGACAGCAATAAAGTGTACAATACAGGCTGCTTCTTGACTGTGAATAAAGACGATAGCTCCCAGGTATTATTTCCCGACCAGCTAAACACGTGAAGGGCGGTTCACCCCAAAGGTAAACACAAACTTCAGCCCTGCAGGAAATCATCTCCCCTGTGCTTCCCAACCACATTCCGGGAGCCAAACCGAAATGGTGTAACACCATGCTATCGTTTGGCTTCGAATTAAAATCGAAATCACGACACCCTTAGGAAACACCAAAAAAAATATGCACAGCTATATACAACATCTCATATATATGTATATCAGGATTTCAGCAGTTCTCAACGCTGAATTTCACTATGGGACAAACAAGCAAAACTGTATTAGAATTCAGAGCATTTACATATCCTCTCCATCCATCCTTCCGATCCAAAGTGATTTATCCTTGGCTGGGGAAGCCCATCTTGTTAGCTATCTCTCAGCGACATCCTGGCAGCTCATCACAGTGACATCCTGCAGGGCTGACTGCAATGGCAGCTGATGTGATGTGTGGAGCTGCTGGATTGACAGGCAGCGTGCCTGAGATGCTGATCATTTTTGTCAAGCTGAGACAGTAAAATGCTGCAGCGACCCATAAATATTGAACCTGCCCAAGGGCCAATGACCTGCATCAGCTGAATGTGGCCTTTCTGTAAAGGCAAGAGAGTGTGTGTGTGTGTGTGTGTGTGTGTGTGTGTGTGTGTGTGTGTGTGTGTGTGCGTATTAAAGTATTTTGGCACTAAGCCCATCAGTGCCTCACAAACCAGCAGTGTTAAAATCAGCTATTTAACAAACAGGAAGCCCGTGTAAAGATGTGATAACAGGAGTTAAGTGATGCACTCTCTTTGTCAGCAGTCCAAATTAATTGTCTTCATGTGGATGTTACTCTTAGATGTCACTGGGTGCATGCCCATTGCATTCCGGCTCCAGTACAGTTTTGTTCTATCCAGCAACCCCCACCAGTCATGTTTTGACAGCTGGAGTTGCGAGACCAAGGAGCTCCTGCGATAAAAACATAATCATACGTGACCGCAGTTATAGGTATGTGCTATAATCACAACAACACATCACACAACACCCTGACCAAAGGATTAGAAGAAGAGCTTGTATTTGTCCCTTTTTTGAGGTGTTTGTGGTGGCGTCAAAATGGAGTGTTTTATTTTGAAAATGAACCTGATGTTGTGTTGTTTCAGTGTGTGACTTCCTGTCTGCTCTGTGCAGAATTCAGCTGAATTGCTGTGTTAACACATAGACTAGAATGAAACTTACCAGCTCTGCTGTTGTAGCAGAGCCAGACCAGACACGTATCTGGTGGATTCTAGCCATTAAAAATTTGGTCTGACTCTATACACTCATTGTCTGTCAGTACCTAGAATGGCACTCTGTAGACGCCATACTGTACCATCCGCAAAAGCCCAGCAGTCCACTCACAGATACCAGTCACCTGTATATACCTAAAAAATTCCTGTGTCTTTCCCTTTATGCAGATCCACACCAAAAGTTAATGGGGTCTTTTCTGGACCAAGACCTGCCCTCCATCCAGGTTTTGTGAAAATCTGTTCAGTATGTTTTATGTAATCTTGCTGACAAACCAACAATACCTACAAATGGACACAGGTGAAAATATAACCTACTTGACGGAATTAATAATGAGAAGAGTCACTATGTTAATTTTGGAGATCAGGTAAGATGGTAACATTGCTAAAAAGAAGTCAGGCAGGGTAATGCACCATTGATGAGATGATCAGACAAGTTGGAAACAAATCTTCAGGGTAGTCAAACATAAGTCAAAGAGAGACGAAGGTAAAATGTAAGATTATCACTGTCAATTAAAGTTCCCATGAAACAGCTAGTGGAGTAATATGCCTCTGCAACATAGTTACAGCTGTGCTGTAAAGACAGGCGTGTGTTGAGCTCTTGATAGAGGTCTGCTGGCTCTGACTGAGGTAGTTTTCTTCAGTCAGCTCCTGGCAGCCAGGGGCTAAGTCTGCAAATAGGACATGCATCTGCAGGGCTACAAGCTAAATACCTAATGGTGGTTACATTTAACATCAGTGTGCAGTTGCTTGATGAACAGGATAACAAACGACCACCTTATTGGCCTCAGCTGCTACGTATAGCCCCCGTCCCAGGGAAAAACACTTCATTTTTGGTGGCTGTGGCTAACAGGTCAAGCCAGCGTCATGTTATCGGGAGGTTGCTGGTTTAATTCCCCTGGTCTGCATGTCAAAGTGTCCTTGGGAAAGATACTTAACCTCAAACTGCTCCTGATGTGCTGGTGGGCACCTTGCATGGCAGCCACCGTCGTCAGTCTATGTATGTATGTATGGATGTATGATTACTGTAAGTCCCTTTGGACAAAAGTATCTGATAAATATGTGTGTGTGTGTGTGTGTGTGTGAGATGGCAGGTGGCAGCTGTCCTCCCAGTAGTCACAGGAAGCACAGTCCAATGTCAGTCCACTAGCAAGGGAACATCGTATTCATAAATGAAAAGAAGGCAGGCTAACTTGTGAACTACACAGCTTGACACCTTCATAAACTTTCCGGATATTCCGGTGTAAATTTAATCCATGGTCTAACACACCATGATACAGAGTAAGACCCCCCCCTCGAGAGATCAAGTTTGTAGACTGCTAGCTTACGTAGTTTTAGAAACCTGAGAAAAAGACTGCACAACAACATTAGATTACAGTATATGCCTCCGACAAGAAACTGCCATCAAAGAGCCACAAATAATGCTTAGAACAGTACCAAACTTCAGCAACAGTACAAATAGGCTCTCAGCACATAGTTCAAGGCATCAAAGAGCAGCTAGCTTAGCCGGATTTCTATTATAAAGTGAACACAACTCACCACTCTCCTGCCACAGCTTCCTGTTGTGGGGAAGCCCGATGAGTCAATTACCAAGTGCAGTAGAGTTCCACAGCTCAAGGATGAAACTGTATGATTATTACTCCATGGAAATGAAATCAAAGTTCAGCTTCCTCGTCTGCATGGAAATCCGTTTCAGAAGGAAGTGGTGATACTTAAGCTGTGTGGTGGTAGGTGAAAATGTTCCTGCACTGTAGCAGCAAAAGCTGTTTTAAGTGTTAAATGGC
Organism: Acanthopagrus latus; assembly: GCF_904848185.1. Classification (NCBI taxonomy): domain Eukaryota; kingdom Metazoa; phylum Chordata; class Actinopteri; order Spariformes; family Sparidae; genus Acanthopagrus; species Acanthopagrus latus. The sequence continues at coordinate 28,621,707 of NC_051045.1, read as the reverse complement.
TCTATGTTCAAGAGTAACCACTGTAACGTATGGTGCTTCCTCACCCACAGAGGCTATTCAGTGGTTTCACTGATTTAATTACCCACAGTTCATTGCAAGGTGAACATGACGTAGAACTTGTGAATGTGTTAAACAATGACTTTATTATAACATTACTGGAATTGTATTGGTTGACATAATATTTAATCACACCATAATACAAAATAATTAGAAGTATAGACTGTAGAGGAAAATCAAAAATGTAGTCTTTTGGATTCACAAACACGGTGACAGTGGACACGTCACAGTGCTTAAGACTTAATCCTCAAGTCCAGAGGATGGAAATCACCTTGCTCCACACAACTACAGCTAATCCAAAAATGGGCAAAAAGGTGGGCCATAGGTGGAGCTGAGAAAAGAAGGATGAAGGCTGGTTACTAAAACATGGCCACCTAGTTGGCAGCTTCCAATTTACCTGCATTTAGACGGAAAGAAAGAGGATTTTGCCTCATGTTATTTGTCATTACTGAAGTTATTTGCTGAGGAGAACAAAATATCCTGCATCTAACCTAACCATATATTGGTTGTGTTATTGTTGTATTCAGTTATTTCATAGCGTCAATACATGCAGGCCTAAAAAACATGCCAGCATATCGGGAAATGCCATTCCACCGTTCATAAAAGAAGATTCCTCAAAACGTTGTAAATGAATTAAACATGTAATTGAGGGTACATTATAAAACAGCAGGAGACACGGAGTCAGAGTAAGACTGAGGGAGCTGCAAAAAGACTCCTGAGACTAATGAGCTAACTGCGGGGCGTTCTTCTCATGTGACTGCTGAAATTAGGTCAGTCAATAGCCCTGTGTGGTGCTGCTGCTGGCTTAGAGGAGCTGAGAACTGTCTGACGTCGCAGCCCACCCCACACTGACATGTGTACCACTGCTGCAGCCGGACAGCTGCGTCCAACCAGCCCTGTGTCTGCTAACTAACTGTACCTGAGGTATATGCAGAAAGTCATTTCCATAATAATACTACATTTGAGGGTGGCTCATGATAATGTTTAGCGGTACAGTTTTTGGATTTGATTTTAACCTCACATGCACGTTCCTTAGGGCAGCATCAGAGATCTGTATGAATGTACAGTAACAGTCAAAGTTTGAACACGCCTTCTCATTTAATGTTTTTTCTTTATTTTCATGACTATTTACATTGTAGATTCTCACTGAAGGCATCAAAACTATGAATGAACTGATATGGAATTATGTAGTAAACAAAAAAGTGTGAAATAACTCATATGTTATATTCCTCAGTAGTAGTGTACATCAAATGTGTACACATTAATTTGGCGAATGGATCTAATCTTACTTTGCTCATTTTCTTGATTATCATTTATCATTAGTTAACTTTTAATTGTGTTGACTATGAGGAATTTAAACGCAATTAAAAGTTAACTTTAACTTTAAGAGTTTATGAATCTCGTGATTCCTTTGATGAACATAAATGTATATGTACCTCTGAGAATAAAGTCATCCACACATATCAGTTCATCACATATCAAGTAACATGGCTGTAAGTCAGGATCAACAGCCTTCTTTTGTTTTGGCCAGGTTTTTGGATTTTCAGCTGTAAAATGAGCCCTGGCAGCTACATCCGTCTGTATTATTGCAACTCCACACTCTCTGCATAGTCTGTGTCAGTTCCAGGTAGTGGCACCCTGGATACATGATGCTCCACTTCTGAGATGCTCCCGGTGGGACATGAAGGCACGCGCAGAATTGAACCAAACAGCGCTGCATACGTGAGGGTACAGAGACGTGCCCAATGAATATTGTGTCTGCTTGTCCACTAAGGATCTTTGCCATCTCAGGCCTTCATGTGCGATGAACACAGTCAGCCCTCTCCTGTCAGTTCCAGTTGGTGGTAACCATTTTTCAGGTTCAAAGTGAAATAGTTCTAACAATAGTTCTGACAGTCTTCAATCAGTGGTAAGGAATGATTGCCAGGGACAACTACCTTGTTAGGCTCCCTCCTATCCACACAAATATTAACCATACTTACTATTTTTCCTGTGAGTGACAAAACGGGGGGATTCACATTCAGCAGTCTACCAACCATCAGTGACATTTGCATCAGCATGTGCTGATGAAAAATAACTGTTTGCCACCCTCCCATCAGGCAGGAGGCAGCGCATCCAGAAGCACCAGGCTGATGAACAGCTTCTTCCCTGACCCTGTGACACTAGTCTAAGTCACTGGATGTCCACTGTCAGTATAAGGCCTCTCCAAGTTAGCAACCTAAATGCGGAAATTGGTTACTCTGACCTAAACCCGACTGATTATCGGTAAAAACCTGAAACAAGATAGCATCTGTAACCCTGTCTTTTGTGTGAATTTTTTCCCCATTTAATGCTATGACAGACTGACATGCTAACATGAAAAAAAACAAAAAAACATTTTAATGTATTGTATTTCGTGCCAGATTTACACCAATACTAATACAAATAGAATTTGTATGTTAGGAGTTTGTTAAGTTTCTCTTCAACCCACTTCTTGCAACAAGTGTGTCAAGGAGATAAAAACAACGACTATGTAATGTAAATAAGAAAAGCCAGAGATTTATGTGGTCGTTGTCACTGTCATTCACAAAAGAGTATGGTGCGTATTTCCTCTAGAACACATTTCTTTTAACATAGTATTTGTATCATTAATGTAAAAAATAGTGATGTTGAGAAATGTATTATTTTTGATTTAAATAATGGCGATTGGAAATGTATTAGAGCCTTCACATATGTATGATTTCACTGCTTTCACAGGGGCTCAGACCCTACCTAATGCTCCCATTGATTCCCCTATACCATGTAGGGGTGTAACAATTCATTTTAACAATGATTCAATTTGTAATTTGTGGTTGCCGCTGCAATTCAAGGCTGATCTTGGTTCATTTACGACGACATGATCAGATACAATTCAGTGACTTGATATCGATTCAGTAACTTTTTAGCCAAAAATTCAACCAGTGTGACTGTGAAATAAATATCTGGATACTGGACAATGCAAGTGAAGTTTCCTAGATCCCTTTTGTTTCTTGTAAGGGAATCGGGTTTAAATTAATTATGGATATAAACAAGTAAACAACAATTAATGGCAAATGTATTCGCATGTTATTTGAATGTGCAAGAGCAACCAGGTCAACCAAAATTTCTTCGGGATGAATTAACTGTAGGTGTATCTGCATTTCTTCAGGTTGAATTAACAGTAGATTAACCTGTTACTTCTGCTGTTTACAACATAAAAATAATACAATAGCAATACCAAAAATAAAGTGCAACCAACATTTCTTCAGGTTGAATTAACAGTACGTTAACCTGCTACCTCTGCTGTTTCCAACATAAAAATAATACAATACTGGAACTACAAGCAGTTATGAATGGGGGCCAAGCCCCCCCCGCACAACTAGGACCACACGCACCGCAGAGCCCACACAAGTTTGCCCCGAAGGATGATGGCTCGGGCAAAAGTGAGGACAGAGGCCAATGCCTGAGTATTGATTAAAAGCTACTAGTGTAGCATTTATAGCTCCCCCTATAGGTTGAGCTCAACATGTTTTGGTAGGCAGATTCACAGTACAGTTGTAAACCTACCCATCAAGTTTTGTGATGATAGGGCAAAGGGTGTGGGAATTATCATTTCTAAGCCCCGCCCATTGCGAACATACATCGGTCTGTGGCGGCCATCTTTTTTGACCAATCTGGCTGATTTATAGTATAAATGTGTCTTTTCATCCCCCGAAGTCATATAGCAAATTTGGTGTTGATAGAGTAAATCTTTCAAAGGTTCTGTTCATTTTACTGTTTTTCACATTATGCAAATTGGCAAAAATCTGTTGTCTGTTATGTTCCAAGAGGCTTTTTTGTAGAGCACATGGAGCTGGACTTGTGTAACAAATTTCAAGTCAATCAGACTTACGGTGTGAGGAGCTTGGCCTTCCAAAAAGCAACAAATAGTAATAATAATAATAATAATAATAATAATAATAATAATAATAATAATAATAAATATAGTCGCAAGCAGCAATCCGCAGGTTCTAACCTCTTTTGCCCCAAACTGGCCACCCTCACCCTCATCCACCACAGTCAATGACATCAGCCGCCATGTTCCTCAAAGTGCAACACATAGCCATGATAAGCCCCAGATACTTCTCTGTGAATTCACTATATCGCCAACAGTACTAAAAACTTGCTCTGCTTGCACACTGGTGCCTGGGATACACAGATACCGTTTAGCAAGGGTTGACAGTAGTGGTAGCTCTTTGTCCTGAGATCTCCACCACGTTATGGCATTTTCAGTCAAAGACAGCGTGTCTTTCGCTCTGTACCTTATCACCTCTGCTCTGGCTGTCTCACTTGTGTATAAGGCTTTCTTCTTACAAGGAGGCGACTCATTTGAGGCTGCAATATGATAAGAAATGTATTTCAAAATATAGTCATGTTTTTCATTTCTCATTAATACAAAACAACAACAATCTTTTGTTGGTATTACATGAAACACACCTGTGGTCTCTTCCTAGGATGCTGACAGCTTTGTGCTTGAGCCTCCCTCATCGTCCTCCTGATTTCCCATTGCTGGTATCTATGGAAGTAAGAATATGTGAACTGTTAAAATGTCTGCTCTGTAAGACTGCACACAGAAATTTAGAGGAGAGAGGATAAAGAACAGATGAGAGTTGAGAGAGGACAAATGAAAGGGGAGAAGAGAACAGAGCAGAGGAAAGAGGAGGGGAGAGAGGGGAGAGGAGAGGAGAGAAGAGTTACCTGTTGTGCCTCAAGAACAAGTTTTGCGTAGACCTGTTCTCTGTCATCTTTTTCCAGGTAGGGCAGTTCTTTAAATCGCGGGTCCAATGCTGATGCTGTTTAAAAAACAGGAGTATTGCAATGCATTATTAAATTAAGTTGACCTGACATTGCAAGTGATGACCACCTGCCCATAAACAAAATAATAAATAGATTAAACTTCAGTGCGTTTTTTTAAAAGAAATGTGGCATAGCAATAAGGTAACGCCACCATGAACTAACAATTTTATTGCAGATATCTTTTTACTTTTCCATATGAAAAAGCTCAACTTCAAACTTGAAAACTCAAAGGTCTGGCATTTACAAATTAATACATTCTAATACGCAAGGTTGATTTAAATTAAGGGTCGAAATTAATTACCTATGTTGAGAGCATCTTGGGTGCCTCTGTAGCGTGTGGAGAGGTCATTGGCCATCACCCTCTTAGTCTCTGCAACCAGGATTGAGTCTTCTTCGCATGACTGTAGGTGTTCCAGCAGTTTTGCTTGAAGAGGAGCAATTACAGAAGAGTTGGCTGAACTTCTTCACACATCACAGTGGTTGCTATTTTGACAGGACCCATCTACTGAACAATATCCTCCATGATGGCAATATCACTCTCACTCAGCGTGCCTACATCTGTGGCCTCCTTTCACTGATCCTTGGACCTCAGAGTTGCCATTATAGCAGGCTGCTGTTCCAAAAAACGTTCAAGCATGTAAAATGAACTGTTCCACCTGGTCATTATGTCTTGGGTCAGTTTGGATCAGGTTTCGTTTTTCCTGTAGGACGTGACACGCAATAGGGCTGCGGTGAAAATATTCAACAATTTTTTGCGCTTTCACCAACAACCTGGAAGCATGGTCCACCCCCAAACCCTTCTGTACTTTCGTACAATGCAGGAATAACCATTTCTGAGAAGTGTGGTTGGCTTGGTATTTGGTACCGTGGCTCCATTGTTTAAATTATTTAACAGAACCCGGTATTTTCAACCACACTGTAGGGTCGCAGGTCTTTACAGATAAACTTGGCAGTTGTTCCTGTGATGTTTTTCGCCCGAGCTGAGTTTCAGCCTAGTTTTTGAGTAAACACGCTAGCAAGGCCTGAGGCTTCTGAGGAGCTGCTGTTACCTTGCGCTGCTGCTGCAGCGATAACGCTGCAAGAGGTGCCTGGACAGTCAGCGTTGTGTGAAATCCCATGGTGCCTTAGTAGGTGTTTGGAGAGGTTAGTCGTGTTGATGTGGTTCTTTAGTTGGCCTTTACATATTCTACAAACAGCGATTGACTTATTTAGAACATCTCCGTCTTTGCAAAAACCAAAGCGTTTCCATACACTGGACCGAAATGGTGGCTTGAAAAATTCTTGTTCACCATCTCCTCTGATTTATGCCGCTGCCATCACATGACGATGACGTAACAGACAGGCAGACTGAATCGGGTAACATTTAACATTCCTTTATCGTTAAAAGTGCTAAAAAAAACACACATCCATAAAGTTTGCCGAGCTTAAGTCCAATGTGCAATTTCCTGGTATCGATACAATCGATTCTTTACTATTTTAAACGATGTTTAATCAATATATGTTGCCCGGAAGGCCAACTTGCTGAGCACAGATCGATGTAGTTGGATCATAGGAATATGAAGCGATTCATCGATGTAGTAGATGAATTGTTACACCCCTACCAGAATGAGAGCTGGTGCAGCCAGCTGTGAAGATAGTTCTGGCTGTGCAAGACTATTGTGAGACATGTAAAGTCTGCATCTCACTGGAGAGTTGTCAGTTTTTTAGATATTGTGTGCTTTCTATTTCTTTATGTTTTATAAGTATTGCTAGTACCTTCATTGGGACCTGATTATCTCATTGTGTTCTCTTTCATGTACAACATATTCTGGAAAGACAATAAACATCTTGATCCTTATTGCCCCTGACTAGGCCATTATTTTCCTTCTACCCTGTGGACTTGCTGGGGATGGTTGAAGAAGTTTTCCTCTTCTCTCCTGCTCCACAGCGGTAGATTAGTTCCCTCATACTCTCAGCTTCCTCATGGTAGTGCCTCAGAGCATCTCCAAGAAGAGACGAGTTGCAGAGGTCAGTGCTAGTAGAGCTGTAATCGGGCCCTTAAATTTAAACCCATCGAGGCCCAAGCTCGACAGAATTTGGCTTGAGCCCGACAAGTGCATTTTGATTGACGGCTACATTTTTTAAACATCATTTATTCATGACTAACGTAGGCTATAGGACACTTGAAGTTGGAACAAAGAAATGAAATAATTCCTCTGTAACATCTTAACATCTCAGCACTCTAAATAGGCTTAAGAATACATTGAGCCTGAGTCACGTGGGTACGGCGAACAAGATGGCGGCTGCCTAGGGACTCTCCACTCCCCGCGACGTAAAATCGTAATTTATTACAAACTAAAGGCTCGCAATTTATCAAGATTCATCTCAGTTTGGAAGAGTTTAGACGCGGTGTTGTTTTGTTGAAGTGAAATAATTGGAAGAATACATTGAGCCTATAAATAGGCCTACAGGCCTATAAAAATGAGTCTGCGGAATTTGCTTCGGCACTTCTCTCCAAAATCTGGCCTCATCGCAATGGTGAACAGCAGCTGAATTTTAATAAAAGAATAATGCCAACATTAGCCTATATACTCTCTCTATATTATGCACTTAAGACTCAATTAATATTTAGTTATAATTTCAAAAACCTTTACTCACCAAGATTAAGCTACGTGTTTTTGTGGAGGAAGATTATTGAATCTACTGTACGCCTACGCTCACTGATGGCGCGTCCAGCAGCACTGAACACCCTTTCACTGCTGCTGCTGCTGGCCAGGATGCACAGTACTGATTTGGCTAATTTTGCAAGTTTTGGGTAGGATGGTTTGTGGTCTTCCACCAGGCAAGGATATCCATTTGATTTTCCATGACAGCCGTTTCAGTGTAGCGAGTCACCTCGTCATCTTCCCAGTCAGCTTGTATTATATTTTCCCACTCCACAAAATTAGCCCTTTTTGGCGTTGGAGTGGGTTTGACTCTGGAGAACTCTGGGTCTCGAATCACCACATCTGGTGCACCTGCAGCCATGGCTTGCAGAAGATTTCGGGCACAAGCATGTACAGCATTCTTGTCTGAGTGTGACGACATTCTCAACTGGCTATATTTTGGCCAGAGGAATGTTGCGATCTTGTTGAGGTCCTGTATTATCACTTTACGTGCGAGCCAGTCTTTGTGCTGTTTACGCACGACAGCTTGCTGGGGGGCGGCCAGGGCATTGGGCTGACAGGGGCGTTTCAGTTTCTCACACTACAGACACACGCGATTGCTGGATACTCGTCTCCCTCAAGTTCCCGCTGTGCTTCATAGAACGGCTTCAGAGAGTCTATCAAAAAGCCCAGTGTGTCCGGTGCTATTTTTTCAATGTGAGGTACACCGTACTGTACCGAGTGTCTCCCAATTGCAGCAATGTTTCTGTCAATTGTGCAGCCAGTCCCGACTGGTTAATGAGCCTCACTAATGATTTAGCAGCAGAAATGGTATCTCCTATGTCCAGAGCACCGTCGCTTTAAATAACTCGGTAATGTCAAGTCCATGGCGCAGTACCGTGTTAATGACATGGTCAATGCAGTCCAATCTCTGGTATGGCCACAGAGCTAATTTAATGTTTGCCCCTTCATCGATCACCCATACAATTTTGCGGAGAGAGGAAGCATCAAGGCCAAACTTAGTATCTCCCATCTGATATTTTCTCAGGCTTTGGAACATTGTAGTTGTCAGGGTTTTATTCACCAGTTCCATATCCTCAGTTATGAAATGGCATGTGATTGTCAAATAACTAATTTTCTGATAAACCTCTGTCCACATGTATGTGGTCACTGCAACTGTGCCATCCTTTAAAGGTCCCATATCATAAAAAACACGTTTTCTCTGGTCTCTACATATATAAGCTGGTCCTCCCTGAGCCTGCCAACTCCCAGAATGAGGAAAACAAGCGATTCCTGCATGGTCTCTGCAGCCCACCCACTGGTAACACGGTGCTCCTACAGGCTGTTCAGAATCTGCTCCTTTCGTTATGTAACGAAAGGAGTCATTATCATAGGCCGACCTCCTCTGCACGGTGATAGGAGATATCCGAGAGGGGGGCGTTCATCCCCGAGGTGAAGTTTGGTGTGTCAAGCAGTGAGACAGCAGGGTTTCGCAATGTCGTCGCTCAAAGCTAGACACGCAAATTGCTCTGTTGTTGGTCGTAAAAATCAACCTAAGTGCCTGTATTCTGTCCCAGCTACAGAACGACAGAAGAGACAGTGGTTGCGTTTCATATTTTAAGACAACGTGCCGGCTACGGTTCGTGTTAGCTTGTGTGTGTGTGTGTGTGTGTGTGTGTGTGTGTGTGTGTGTGTGTGTGCTAATCACTTCACATCGGACTGCTTCAGTAACAAGGGTCAGTACAAAGCTGGCTTTGGCTCAATGCTGACCCTCGTAAAAGGATCAGTCCAAACCATACCGGACCCAGCAACTGCACCCGAGCCACCGAAAAGCATCACCAAGGTTTAATAGTATTTATAGTTGCCTACCTGTATGGTGAAATCAGCTGGAAAACGGCTAACTAGTTAGCTCCGCTTCAGTCCGCTATGCAATGGAGTTTGAAGCAAGTTTAATGTTAATAATATTACAATGGAGCTTGGTTGTCACAGTAGAAAGTCTGGAAACGTGCAGACTGGAGACAGAGACGATGCTAACAGTGTCCAAAAGTCTGGAGACTGTGTTGGAGACAAACACAGCTTTCGCTAGCTGTTAGCCATTAGCTTCATGGTGGTAAATGTAACAACACATACAAACAAACTAACATTATACAGACACACTAACCATTCTGAAACGTCCTGCTGCATCCGCAGAGTCTGTACTTCTTCAGGAGCCTCTCCTTCTGGGTCCATTCTGGGTCAAACTGGTATGGTTGAACAAAAAAATCTCCGTAAGCCATAGCGATACATATATACATCCACCATAAACATTAGTGCATGCTACTGCTAACTCAAGGGGCATCCTCTCCCAGAGAGTGACATAGCAGGCAGGGCTTTCCAAGTCAGCATTGACAGATGGAGCTCATTAGCATTTAAAGGTGCAGACACAGAAACAGACTGCTCTGAATAGAGCTCTGTAGAGCGACTTTTAGACAGCTGAAATTCAGGACTACGGATGGGTTTGGGGCAATGCATATCGAATACAGAGCTGTTGGACCTCTGACAGCCGTGTGAAATTGATGAAAAACAGTATAATATGGGACCTTTAACACAGTCTTATGTTCATGTACCAAAGCTTCCCTCTTTTCTTTCTGCCTTGTCAGTGCACCTCTTTGCAATTGTCACATGGCGGGGAATAACAGAGTTTGTGGGAACCCTCCCATATGCAGCCCCGACATTAATTAGTTCTCGCGCCAGCTCTTCAAACCCCTCACCATTTACAATATTAAAAGGCCTAATGTCTTTACAGCAAAAGCTGAAACACTTCTCTGTCATCATTTGTTTCACCTTTGCAGGGATGGGTTTTGATACTGTAACAAATGATGTGATTGTAGGTTGATCCTGGGCACTGGCAGCTTCAATCAGCATGCCTTGTCAGCGACGAATTCCCTGTTGTTTTGCTGTCGCACAGAATGCCGCATTTTTTGCATTTCACATAACCCACTGGCTCATTATTATCATAATGCACATGGTAAAAACTTTTCTACACCTCAGACTTTGTTGTCTTTGCCAGTGCAAAGCAGCAAGTCTCTGTTTCACCTCTTCAACATCCATTTTTGCTTCTTTCTCGCGCTAATCAAAATGCATCATCTGACCACTCATTTACTGTGCAAGACAGAGCACAAGCCCGAGCCCGAGCCTGGCCCGAGCCCTTGTAAAACTGACCCGTCGGGTTTAGGCAAATATCTTCAGCTCTAAGTGCTAGCCTCCTCCCACAGCACCTTCTCACAGTTTTCCCAACTTGATCACTGACTTTTGCCCCAGGTTATTCTTCACCACTGGTTGTGATTCAGGCTTGCGTTTCCTCTGCTTGGACAGGGTCGTACCTGTCAAGCAGATCAGGCAGACTGTTTTTTGTCCTGCTGCTGAACAGTTGACTGACTCGGCCATATCCTCAGAAAGTAGCTGTCAATGCAAGGTCCCTGTTGTTCTTTTTCTCATCATTTATGTGCTCAAATTCAACCCTGTCTGTTTGAGCAAGAGAGTTGCTTTTTAGTCTTAATTTGGTCATAAAGCTGAATTGTATTGCATTTACTGTTTCAGTAAACGTAATAGAAATGTTTGTCCATTTATTTATTCACAAAAAATTTCAAACAAAATGTAGAAGAGAGCTACAAGAGCCACACCTGGTAATCTATATACAAATAGTAGATCAGTGGTTCCCAGACATCCTCCTTCGATTTGTGTGACACCTAGATGTACCTGACCACTAGGTTGAGAGCCAATCTTGTAGAAGAGATGTATGTCTCTAAAAAATCCATCAGCTGCAGCTGATTCATAGATTAGATATGATCTGCTGCTACATTATGAACCATCCAGACCTGTGAGGTCATCAGGCACAGGTCTGCTTTCAGTCCCTGGAGTCAGAACTAAACATGGAGAAGCAGCATTCAGTTATTATGGGCCACATATCTGAAGCAAACTCCCAGAAAACTTTCGGTTTGCCACTGCTTTTCACTGAAGCTATTTTAAGGCTTTGAACTGCAATATGACTTTTAAGTTCTATTCTTGTCACTTTTAAACCTTTTATATTTTAGCTTTCTTTCCTATTTCTTAACTTGTTTTAATAATTTGTTACCTGATGTCTTGTAACTTGTTTGTAATTGTTGCTACTTTTTGTGCTATACAAGTAAAATTGCCTTGTTTCTGATTTTGAAATCCTGACAGCAGGGCGAGCTTCCCTCCATGGAAAACAAATATTTTTACTGTACTTGTATAATTTTCACTAATGAGATTAATTAGAAGAGAATAACACTCCTCTGCAATATTCTATTGTTTACCACACAGGCAGCAAAAATAGGAAACTGGGTCATTCAATCTGGACAAACAACTTTATTTCTGGTAATGCATCTATACACTGTACATTCAGTCACTGTAGTATATAAGCATAGCTATTTTCAAACATAATCTCATAAAGTCCTTTACTTTACAATATAGTCCGTGTCGTGAGAGAAAGGTAGGGGTGTTGTTGTAGGAGGGATGAGGAAAAAGGCGTGAAACGATGAGGGAAACAAGATGAATACGCAAAGCTTTGATTCATACTGTATATGTGGCATTAATAAATGGGAAAGCTTACGTTTACCTCTTACATAAAAAATATGTCTAGACTTGTAAGGTTTACATAGTATTAGCAGCAGCACAGGGCTAAAAAGATACATGAGGATGAAGGGGAAACAATCTGCAAGGTGGAGTAGTCAGTGTGTGTGTGTAGGACCCATCATACTGCAGGTTTGCTATCTGATACTGAACACGCTGTTAAAAATATATATGAACTGGTGAAAAAAGTCATTCATTATAAAGAGTCTACAGTAAAAAAAAAAAAAGAAAAGAAATTGATTAACATGTTTATGAAGGGTATATTCTCTTACGCACTGCATTTTTGAAACATCTCAGTTAAAACACAAATTAAAAAAAAACAACAAAAACAAGACGGCTATTGTAAGAAAAGATTTCTTTTTGAAAAAGGAAACACCATGTACATATATTATACAATATCGTAAATGGAAAAAAAATATTTACATTTGTAAATTCTTATTCAAATCTTCACAATGGCTAGTATTCGTCTTTTAATATGGACTGTTATTGCTGCTTTACTGTCCATTATTTAGCAAAATGATTCCTCTTTAGAAAACAAGACTTTGTCCAACAGCTTTTTTTTCATTTCGTGTGGGAGAGTGAAGAGCCAATGTTGTTTTGTCTCCTTTCTTTTGTAGAAAAACCACAAGTCAAGTGAAGTACACATAGGCTATCAACTCTTTAGAGTGTAAAAACAACTACAAAATGTACCAATTTTAGTTCTGCCAAAGCTGCAGACGCAGTGTCGTTCTCTGAGCAACATCAGCAATGTTAGATAAGACAGGGGCTTTTACCATAATGCCCTCTTTATTCTCCTCGACATGTCTGCCTCAGGACAAGTCGACAAAGTGGGAATAAACAGTTAAGTCTTTATATACAACCCAAAGTAACAATTCGCCGAAAGCAAGTGGCTTTTCAAGGTCTTCTATAAAAATTGGTTTAACATGCATATCGTTGATATCAAATGAAGAAAAAAAAACACTTATTTAGAAACAAAAGCCTTAAGCATCTAGCATTTGTTCAATTGTTCTCTGCATTGAAAAAGAAAAAAAGTTTGTAAACTGGTTGGTATTTGGAATACTGATGTGTGTGTGTGTGTGTGTGCCTTAAATTTAAAAAGGAAAGGAAGTTGATGAGAGGCCCAGCCCCAACAGCTTCATCATCAGTTTTCCTATTCTGGAAACCTTTTGCCCTCCTCTAGGCACTTGAGGTTGTCCAGCATTGCATTTACAAAAATTGTCTTTTTTTTTTTTTTTTTGCTGTGTTTTGTTTTTTTGCCAGTGTGAAGTCTTTATTTTCTTAGGAACAACATACTGTGTGTTGCTTTCTTGACTCTTTTACCTCTTCTAAATAAGACAAATTGCTTTATATTGCATAACACAATAAAAACCCTTACATGTACAGTATCAATGCCCAATAACTGACTATATGTATGGCAAAGTTCATGTATCTTAATTTTCATGCATAAAGAAAATGAGTTTTCTATTGAAGAAAGTGAACATAACAGACGAGCAATAAAATATCTCCACATTTAAAACAACATCAACAACCAAAGGAAAATAGCATTAACACAATGTACATCATGATAGCATTGTACCCACTATGTGATAGCAGGGTTATGGCCTCTGCCTTTGGAATAAAAGTGGATTTTATTCCTCAAAAATGTGACTGTTTGTTCTGGCTCCTGGAACAATTACTGAAGCAAGTTGTTAACCAAGATTTGTCAAATTGATTATGAACAGTAACCAGGTACTCTGGTGACTTCTGTGTCAATTATTTTACAAAAACAGGAAAATGCGTTGCCCAAAACTTTCTAACAATCCCAGAGTGCATCAGCAAGCAACAGGTGGAGCCTTTTTTTCTTTCTCTTTATTTACAATACTTTGTCTTAAGAAAACAGAACAACAGTATTTATCAAGATGCATATAATCAACAAAATGCTTAATGGATTTATATGGTAGCAATCATGTATAAGTTGATGTTTTCAAAGTAAGATTGAAGACAATAGTGGGAGTACAATGCATTATAACAGTATCTTGTTATGACAAAGTGCGATTCATTATTGTAAAGTTAAAAAAAACAACATATATTTATATTTACATACCTTAATTTAATTAAAATGAACATTTTGTGGTTCTTGCCAAGGGTGACCCATCCAGCCCACTGTGATTTCATACATGGAGTTAAAACATACCTGCTTTCATCACTCAAAACGTGACAAGATGAGAAAAAACAAGGCCACACACATCCGGAGTATTTCATCTTTAGAAGACAAAAACTTCAGGGTTTTGACCCCAATGCTTAACATATGGCAGCCCCTGTGTGTGTGTGTGTTTGTGTATGTGTGTGTGTGTGTGTGTGTGTGTGTGTGTGTGTGTGTGTGTGTGTGTGTGTGTGAGCAACATTGGGATGCTGATTGTTGGGTATCATCCCAAACAAGAGCTCACTGAAAAGGTGACTTTAACACAGCATGTTCCTATTTCCAATTCCCAATCCAAAGAGAGAAAAAGATCAACTGAAGCCCACCCACTGTGTTTAGAAATGAGAAATAAGTGATTTTATAAAACAACAACATAAAGAAAAGACAGGTGGCTTGAACTTCGAGCTCGATGGTTTCCGCTCAGTGGACTGCAATGGCCTCCTGAAAAACCAACAAAGCCACGGTGGCACTGTGGAGAGTTCATTTGCTTGTTTTGTTCTTCTAATTTATTTGTATCTTTTATATTTTCAAAGTCCAATAGCACAAAGAAAACTTTTCTTTTTTTTTTTTTTTTTACATATCGCTATGTAGTCTCTTAAATAGCTTATGATGTGTTCAAAATCCTCCATCTTTGTCATGGCAAGGGATCTGGGTGGAGACCTTTAGGTGTTACATGTGAGACCTGACCACGTGGCCACACCACTATAACACCTCCCAACTGCTGTTTAGCTGCGATATCATCATCGTTCAGTATTTATTATCAGAGACATCTGTCCCAAAGTCTCACCCTGTTATCTTGTTGGAGTAAATCCAGGTATAAATGCATTTTGTGCAATATGTTTTTATTTCAGTCCTGTGATCCAGTTTTCAGTTCTGTGAGTTTGGAAGTTGCAAGTCAGTGCTTGGTTTAGCAACATGTCTCCTTACTGCTCCCAGCCATTCTCCAGGGAAACCACTTATTTGATTTTCTTCTCTCTGGTCAGAGATCGAGTCTTTTATTTTTCTGTGTCGGGCAGAGAACGTGATGGACAGTGGTGCAGTGTGGTCGGCCCAGGACTCCTGAGAATGTTTATGGTCTGAGTTGTGTGTAAGATGTTGGGGATCATGGTGATGTCGGGTTTTGACGGTGAGGATTGGCTGCTGGGTTACTTGTCCGCTGGCGTGTCCTTAAGCGTCCCCTCCTTCTCACTGTTGGATTTGGGCCAGAGTTGCTGCTGTAGCTCCTTCACCACCCTCTCCAGGTGCTCCCTGGCCTCCCGTTCTTGCAGCAGGTCAGCTCGGAGCTGCTCGCGGTCGGCCTCAGCATGCTGCAGCTTCATCTGGAGGTCTTCGATCTGGAAAACACAGGAAACGGCTGAACAGATCTGACTACAGGACAGTCTGGAGCTATTGGTCCAACCATGGAGCCTTTTGTAAACAGCTGAGCTGCTAACACGACTGTTCATGGAACTATTTCATTCATATGCCTGTTTATATGCTACAGAGTACAGCCCTACACACTATTCTAAAGCAGTGTCTCAGGGTTCCAACTGTGGAAAAACTGACATTGTGTTTCTCAGTGAAGGTAAAGTAGACAAAATCTTAAATGGTTGCCTTGTTAATGCCTTGTTAACGCACAGTGTCCTTTCCCCCTCACACCTGCCGAGCACGTAGCCCTGTTGTGGTGGAAACGCACCGGTCTCACGTCTTGAGTCAAACTGAATCAAGTCAAGCATGTGTCTGAGGACCAACCCACAAATCAGTGGCTACATCCTCATGTTAATGCTAAGTTGATTTCTGGATTTGCCAGTTAAATGATACCATTCTCTTCCTTGTCTTTGATGAAGGCTGAAACACATTCTAGCAAATCCAATCCAATTTGAATACAATTGTGTGACCACTGAACTATTGTTTTACTCTGTAAAAAAGCTAAGAATTGCAAGCTTGGCTTATGTCAATCTAACTACCAGGAACATAGTCATTAATAAAGAAAATGTAATATCTTTAATGTTATAGGATCGGCTGAAAGCTTCTGAAAAGTTGCCATTTTTCTTGTCCAAGCCTAAGCTGCAGCTACATAAATGTCTCCCTTAATGACAGCCCTCCAAATGACTGCAGTCTCTGCGGGGTAGACACAGCTGGAGAGCATGACCTCCCTCTTGTTTTGTCTAATCTGCATTTCCCATGGTGCCTGAGGGAAGTAGACGTCTCTTCCTGTTTCCTTTCAGTGGGGGACTTATCATACGTGGGGCTACACCCATTTATTTTTGACTGGGAAAGAGGAAATGTGTTCTTTTGTTGCCTGCTCTCGGCCGAACTTGATAGTTTTCGAGACTGTGAAACTCTAAAACACTGCAATTACCCTGAGGGTGTTGACATAATGGTCTAGATTTAATTTGTATCACATTGGACTGGTAATGTCTGTATACACGTATGGCTTGGTTTGGCTTCATTTTTGTCCCACGTTTCTCCAAAGTATCATCAAGAGATTATCAAAGTTTCAACTTTAAAAATTTGGCATTCAAAGTGTGAGAGTTTCTTGAAACCCTTTACAAACTACATCAACATGTAAAACTGACCTGTGCAGAGTATTTTGCACGAAGACGTCCGGCCTCACATCCTTTATCACAGACCCTCAGCTGTCGGGCCTGCTCAAGTTCCCGCTTCAAACGAATCCGGGATTCGTTGGCTTCCTTCATCTTCTTCTCGCTTTCGGCTCGCAGACGCTCGATTTCCTTCCTCAGGTTTCGCTTCGCTTCGGTTGCCTCCCGTAGCTTCTCCTTTTTGGCCACTCTCAAGAATTCCAACTCCTATGAAAATAAAATCATAGAAGTTAGCATCAAAGAGAGGTACTGACACAGAAAACTCCATCTTTAACAGTTTAAATCTACTACTGAGCAAATGCAGTATCCTGTAGTGCTTCTGCAACTGCTGTGAATACATCCGTCACATGGTTGTTTTACTGTCTCTGAGCTGTTGACACCTGAGATCAGGGACTTGTTACAGTAGGCTGCAGTGTCCATGTCAGTGTTGACACTGAACCAAGTCAGGGGTTAGGGCAATGTGTGGGCTGACAGAAGAAAGGTTTCCTTCCTCAGAATCACTGAAAGAGTGTGTGTGTGTGTGTGTGTGTGTGTGTGTGTGTGTGTGTGTGTGTGTGTGTGTGTGTGTATGTGTGTGTGTGTGTATGTGTTGCGGTATCACGCCCATAGTCTACCCATGGGAACATAGCAGTTGGGACAAACATGTCTGTCATCAAGCTTTGTTGGTTTCCTACAAAACGAGTGAAAGGAAACAATCCCCATCACACCCTTTACTGTACAGGGGCTTTACATAAGAACTCTTTCAGCACCATCAAGGTGAGAGTTAGTTCAAGAAACACAGAAGAAGTTATATCAGAGTGCTGTATTAAAGTGGCTTGCAGGATGGTTGGATCTGGAAAGTGAAAGTGGAATGCTGTTCTCTGCTCAGGAAGCATTTTGTGTTGCTCACCCACACAGACTACTTCGTCTGCACTTTTTTTGTTCTCGTTCCAAGACCAAAAATAAAAATGGAAGTCTGGCCTTTCCCTTCCCAGCAACATCCGCTCTCACTGTTATCACTTGCCAACTCATGCTAAGCTCTGCGGACAGTGATAATGACTTCTAATCCACTTCTGCATTTGGATGCCTAAGCTCAAGTAATTTCCTCAGTGTGTCAACTTTGAAAAAGTTCAAGAACGTTGGGGGAAGCTGAGGGTTTGTATGAGGTATCATGGGCAGCCTGGGCTGGGAAATCCCATTCTCTCAGTCGACAGTGCTGTGTTCACTTCAATGAAATCACATGCTATGTAAATATAGCATATCAGTGTGAGACATTTAATCACCACGGCTATAGGTCAAAATACTGATGGCTATCCAGGGATATCAGGCCGTTACTATGGGCGACATAGGAAACTTACTCATAAGTCATTGTTTGTATAACTCTAATGTGTCCTGTTTAATTATTTGCCAAACAGACAATCACAGCTGAAACATCTGAATGGTTGGTGGCCTTGAATAACACCAAGGTTCATTTAAAGCAGGTAGTTCCAAGCTGTTTGCTTCTATATGTGGATATCTGGTCTCTCAATGCATTAGACCGTTAGCAATATGTTGTTAATATTATCATTATTATTATCATTTTTGTTTGTTTTCCTTGAATTGCTGGGAATTTTGAGGATCTCACATCTTACTTGGTCAAAATTAAGACTTTGTTTTTATTCAAGACTCAAGTCAGGTCAAGTTTCAAGTAAGTTAAGCATCAGACCTGTCAAGTTAAGGTCAGGTTTGTGGCTTGATTTAAGTGCACATCTCAAAGTTGCTCTCAAAGTTGGCTTTGGAGCTGTTGGAAGTTGTATTTTGTCAATCTAACTGGAGCTAGGTTAGAATCTTCCCTTTGTATCCAAGCTGTGCCGGATTAACTTGTCTTGGACGTATCTTGGTCCTTAACTTGAGCACTAATATGAAACTAGTGTCATGTTCTCATTCAATAGAGGGACAGATGACAAAGAAGCATAATTCCAAACATTTAATGCTATTCTTACAGTGATATGGATGGAACCGTACCTGCTGGAGGCTGCGTTTGGCCTGCAGGGCAGAACCCAACTTCTCTTCCTGCTTCACTCTCATTTTAACAATCTCGTGCAGAAACTTTTCCTTTGACTCTTTGGAGTCCAGTCCGCTCTCCAGTGCCTGTCTCAGGCTCTCCAGCTCTGATTCCAGACCCAGTTCTGGAGGGGTCACGGGGGCTGCGACGGTTGCTGCTGCAGGTGTGGTGCCCTCGGCTGACGTTACAGTGCAGATGGGCCCATGGGCGCACGGCGAGCTCAAGTCCTTGGCTGAGCTGCTGGACGAAGTGAAAGATGGTGACGATAGGGAGGACAGGGACGAGGTGACTGGTGGGAGAGAGCACAGGCACAAGACGGTGTAATGTGAGTTAGTTAATCTAGTCAAATCTGGGTAAAAATTAGCTGGCTAGTTGAGCCTTTTATTGCGTTCTTTGCTTACAATCATCACGGCTCTCAACTTCGATTTCCACCTCAGAGTCTTTGTCTTCCTGAGGTGGTGGTGGCTTGCTGGCAGCTGAGGATGGAGGGCAGGGGGCCTCTGGCGTTGGGGGTGGGAGCTCCTCTGTGGCTCTTCTCTTGCGTGGCCTGGAGTTGGCACCCTCACCTGGGGGTTCACCAGCACTTGGGTGGGAGGTGCTGGGTACTGAAGGGGACATGGGACCAACCTTTACCAGGGGCAGCGGTGTGAGGGCGACATTGGGGGCAACTGCTTTCTCCAGGCTCTTGTAGTTGTAGAAGCTAAGAGGAAAATCAGACATTTTAACTGTGTGTCATGATGTTTACTTACAACAAACTTACTTCTGTTCTGCATGTAAGTAACATAGCCAGCACCATATTGTATGATCCCATTTTAACAGCCAATGCCAACAAGAGTAGTGAAACATTCTAATAAAGAGCCCGCAGCTCTTTCCTCCCACTTTAAGAGGAACTGGGCCAGATCAACTGTGATATGGTGCAGCCTGCACTGGCATCACCATGCCAAGTGGATGCCCACAGCATGTGTGTGTGTTAAATGTGTGTGAATGGGCGTCGTGTGGGAGGCAGTGGTACAGTCAGACTTGACTCCTCTGACACCAGCCTACCCAGACAAGGGAGAGAGCTGCTGGGAGCTCATCAGATCCAGCTGAACAAAATGGCTGTCATCTCTCACAACCCAGATATTTCATTGTTTATTATTCATTTCTTTTTAAGTGAGTCTAGTGAAAGTGTCTTCCAATATAGATGCAGCTGTCCTGCGGTGTACTAAGCTCACCTGTCTCTCAGCAGGGCCAGGGGGTGGCTGGAGGGCTCCTTATCACCAGCAGAGATGTGGGGAGACCAGGGTCTGAAAGCTGATGGCCTCTGCCTGGGTTGAATGCAGTTAAGCCCCTAAAAAAAGACAGTGGTAATACTTTAAACACAACAAATAAATTCATAGTCATTTACAGATGGGATCCATCCTGGGAGCTCAACAGCAGTTTCTCCATTGTTGTATACATTTTGAGGCTTACAGTTATGATACTTTGTATTATAGACACATTTTTGAGGGGAAAGTATTGCGGTTTGATACCCAGACCTAGTGTAGTGTTAGTCTAACGCTAACCCATAATTTCAGCGTACTGACTTAATTTGTTATATAATTAAAGATTTCGACACCTGCTTTCCTTCAACCTGCCTAATCTGTCGCCAGGTCTTAGGAGCTAGATATTCATGGAGAGATGCAATTATTTTTGCCTCTTATATCATGAATTAAGCTGCGTTAAGGACATGATATTGACATTTTTTAAGGTTTTTCTTGTGCATGATATATATATAGCCCTCAATATTTTGAAATCTCCTTGACAGCAATTCATACATGCTAGGACTAGTGCGACAGACTCCATAGATCATATTTTACCGAATACCTCAATATCAATATTGTGACAATAATGCGGGGATAACACAACCTTCTCCAAAATTAACACAATGAGAATTTTCAAAAACAGTCACCAGTAATGTGGGTATAATGACTAAGTGGGTACAGATAAGTATTAGAACAAGTAGAACAGCCAACAAACTCTTATGTTTTATCATCATAATTACATTAAAAAATAAGATAACACATATTCCCATGTTTATGATGAATCATTAATCAATTAATTGTCTTCGAGGGTTTAACCCAAAGTAAAAGTTGAGCACAAATACATTATCAATTGTTAAGGCAGCTGACTGTTGCCAGAAGAAATTGCTTAAAATTTGCCACCCTGGTCACCCGTCATGATAAGGATATATATGGTATATATTGCCCAGCCCTGTTACAACTTTGACATTGGATATGGTCCAGTAAAGGGAGGCTTCACAAAAGAAACAATGGGATATTCATATAAAGCAAATTTAGATCATTGAATGTTTCTGGGCTTTATTTCTGATCATTATTATATATGGTATCCTATGGTATAATAATAATTGTAGTGTTACAGAGTGCATTAGGTTGCAGTGAATGTTGCAATTCTTCCATGAAGAGTTAAAGTATACCTACTGTACATTCTCACCATATCTCCATGGCAGATTTTTTTAAGGAATATTGATCTTCACAGGGTATATCCATCATTATATTTTGGTTATATTCTGTTACACTGCTCTCTCAATCACAGCTCCATCTCAGTAAGTGAATCCTTGGGGCTTGTGGCATCTACAGTTACACCCTCTGTTAGCACCGCTGGCCAAATCTAAATTTAAGCACAAGCCTCATCCAAAAACTTCTGGATAGTATTACATGACATCTCATCTCAAGCACCATACATCATTATCAAAGACAACATCTCCTTCCTGTGACATCTTAGTGACACTAACCTTATTGGAGGCAGACAGGGACTGTAGCCAGTCGTGCTGTTTCTCTTTGTCGGCCAGTGGGGATTGCGATGGGTAGTCTTCATGTTTGGACTTTTTGATCGGGATGGGATCAGACACCTGGAAGTAGAGAAGTACATTTGTTTTAGGCTTTAAGATGCAAGAAAGCTTATACAAGTGAAACATGGCAGCTAGGCCTGGGCAATATGGCCTAAAAATTGAATCTCTGATTTTTTCACACCAAACTTTATTACGACTTCAAACAAATGTTTTTCCTTCTCAAGAACAAACTTCAAATTACAAATTAATTATTAAAAGCATTGTATTTATTTTAATGCTTTCATTTTTTAACAAAATTGCCCAGCCATTTTAAACAGTGCACCTTACCTTATTCGACTAATCGAAAAAATAATCGCTAGATTAATCGTTTGAAAAATAATCGTTTGGGACAGCTCTAGTTGGAATGTGCAAACACATCCAAGTCGATTATTATTTTTCCCATGTGATGTAACTGCACCACTAAGAGCTGTCACACTAAAATGTCAGTGAACTGAGAATGCATCTGATAGACAAACTGATAACTGTGTGTGTGTGTGTGTGTTTGTGTGTGTGCGTGTGTAAAGAAGCCTGGTAGGTGAGTGCCAGCAGAGGTGTCTGATAGCTGGAGGAATGAGTGTGTTTAAATGACAGTCTGGTGTTGACTTTGTGTGTATCACTGTATAGTGGTGGGACGCTGCTTTAGGGTTGCCAAGCTGCACTTGTACGCACACACTCAGTCCAGGCTTTGGCACACACTTGTCACACACAGAAACCAATACAGCTAGGTGTATTTGCTCGTGGTTAGAGGTGACTGGGGCAGTGTGTATGTATGTGTGTGTGTGTGTGTGTGTGTGTGTGTGTGTGTGTGTGTGTGTGTGTGTGTGTGTGTGTATTATACACTCAGAAACACCCATACAGACAGACAAGTAAGGGTTTGTTTCTCTTTCCCCCATTTGGCTGGCTTAGCGGCTATGACCTCAGCCTGTTCAAGCTGTGGCTGTCACTAGCTGCCACACACACAGACACACACACAAAGACACACTCTTGAATCTAATCTTAGTCATTTATAAAGCGAAAGCTGGTGGAAGACAGACTAAACAGCTCATGAAACACAGCAGGAAAATAATAATCGAAGTGAGAATATACTGTACTATTTTGTATGGGCCTAATGTGGGCTTGTAGTGGAAAAGGGAGAAAAACACAAAGTAAAAACAGTTCATCTTAAGGAGAAAATACACCTCTAAAACAACATTTTGTTAAGTATGTAATATTTGTATACAGGGCTGCATGATATGTTATCATTATCTTTATGATATGTTAGCATGTTGCTATTATTTTGATAGATATTGCCACTGCCATATGATTCCCTGCTGGTAGGCATGATCCTTTTTGTATCACAATTTCAGTTTTTACTGACAAAACTATCTCTAAGCCTCTTCATACAGCAGTGAAAGTATCATACATGTTGTGTGTATTTCACTCTTTTTCAGTTTTCAGAGGTCATGTGTTGGAGAGGAGGTCACACATGTAATGCAGATCTGGGCTGGCTCTGTCAGACTGTCAATATTTCTGGAGGGGATGTATTCACTCATACAGTTCTCTCTCACTGTACTTTCCTGCTTCACTTCATGGTGCACTCTCACTTATTTTCTGTCCAAGGACCTCCCTCAGGAATCCGCATCAGTGTGCAAGAGTGGGCAGAAGACGCCACACACACACACACACACACACACACACACACACACACACACACACACACACACACACACACACACACACACACACACACACACACACACACACACACACACAGCCCTTCGTAGTGTCAACTGGTGGTCATTTGTAATGGGGTTAGATTCTCTCTCTCTCAGTCTCTCTGCCTCTCTCGCTCATGCTGGCAGTGTGTCATGCTATGCCACATGTCTGTGTAATCAGAGCCGCTCTCACAGGAAAGTAGCGCGGCTAGACGAACAGATACCACCGAGGACTGCCGATGTGACGGCTGTCCTCGATCCACCACAGCACTGATGTATAACTCCATGATTTTTAAATGACTTTCCATAACAACATTAGGGTGCATCCATGAACCAACAATATTTATGTTTTTCTGGTGTGGCAGTACAACTCTTTTTGAGGAGCAATATTTCTATAAAGAGCTCCAAGTAAGGAAGAATGTGTGTCTACCCCTTAGTGAATTGAATGTATCTGAATAATAAGTGTCAACACTAAGCTGTTATTTCATTTTCAGTTCAGTTGCTTCTAATTACTTTAAGGCTTATGTTTCATGAAATAAAGGGGAAAATGTCCACACACATCTCTATCACAGACACCTCATTAAATGGATTTATTGTTGAAACTATTTTAGAGTCCGGTGAATTTCAGGGGTGAAAGTGTTGAGGTGGTTGTATCTAGCACAGAGGACAGGGACTACAATAGTGCAGCACAGCCCTGGCTGTGATTGGTAGATTTGTGGGTTATTTAGAGATAAAGAGATATGTCCTACATATCAGGGCAGCAAAGCGGGGCTAGAGGCAAGAGGCTAGCACTCGTGGTTCAGCCCAGAGAGTGACTGATCACACACACACACACACACACACACACACACACACACACACAGTGTAGCCTCTGGGCAAAGTCTCTGTGCCACGTGCCAGTCCACGTCTCGTGGATTACCGGTTGCCAACGCTGCGGCTTTCCATCAGGGTGAGATCCGGCCCTGGTAATCTTGGACGGAAGAGAGCATGGGGGGGGGTCAACAATTGGCAGCTGAGCTTGTGAGGCTAAGCGGTGGGGGCTCGAGGCAGGGAGAAATCTGCATGTCTAGATTACTGAACAGTGGGACTATGACAAATGAGGCCAACAGACAGCCAGGCTGGGAATTCCTATTTGAAAAAAAATGGCTTTGTGATGTCCTAGGTAGCAGGTCTGCTGGGTTGCTTTTAGGTGATCCAGTGAAAAAACATAGTAGAGTAATTTCACTATAATTTGCTTCACTAGAAATGATCTCATTAGGGCTGCACGATATCTTCTTACATGTGTTCCTGGGATTATTATCAAATAGGAGTCTGTGGGTCAGGGAGTGTGACATGAAAATATGAGAAATCCTCCTCTAATGGACATACATGTGCACACTCAAACATACACTCAGACCTGGCTGAGGGCAATGAGAGATGACAGGCACTGTGTTTACATGACACTCAAGAAAACCGAATTACTGGGTTAGTCTGACTATGATCGGATTCTTAAGATGCATGTATACACCTTAGTCTGATTAAAATCAGACCGGATCGGATTTCTCATAGTCGGATTAACACACGAAGATTATTAGATTGATAGTCGCATTACTCCTGCATATATATGTTCCATCAGATCGGATCGGATTTTGCGTTCTGCGCAGGCTCTGGACTTTTTTCCGGTCAGTGAGCTGGAAGGCGAAGGGCGGCGGCGGCTTTCCTCCGAAATCACCGCAAGCAAGAGCGCCATTATGCATCTAGTTTATGTAATGATCATGTACACCATACACAAAATGTACAAATATGTAACTTCTCCTCGCTCTTCGTACGACATATCTATAGAATGCCGAGGCAGCTGGTGACGTAAAGAGGTCAGCCGGAGGTAACTCTGTTACCACTAGTTGAAATGACTATAGCGCCACCTATCGTACTATGGTATGACATGCTTCGGCCAGTAATTTGATTTT
Organism: Acanthopagrus latus; assembly: GCF_904848185.1. Lineage (NCBI taxonomy): Eukaryota > Metazoa > Chordata > Actinopteri > Spariformes > Sparidae > Acanthopagrus > Acanthopagrus latus. The sequence continues at coordinate 28,596,268 of NC_051045.1, read as the reverse complement.
CTCAGCGGCATGTAAATTCGGACAATTGCAGTTGTCTGATTGAACAGCATAGTCGAACTATGGCTGTAATCCGACTAAACTGTGCATGTAAACGCACTGAGTGAGACACTTGGAAACCTGACAGTGCTCTCCTGATAAGTCCCTGACTTACAGGAGGTGACAGACATGGGCTATCTTCAAAGTGTGTGTGTGTGTGTGTGTGTGTGTGTGTGTGTGTGTGTGTGTGTGTGTGTGTGTGTGTGTGTGTGTGTGTGTGTGTGTGTCCACTCCCTTTATGATCTGGTGTGGATTACGCAGCATAGACAGGATGTCACACTTCTAAAATAAGGCTTTCCCATTAGCTGAGGTGTGTGTTAGACATGCCCAGACTGCACCGTCTATGTTCTCAGCTCTAACACCTCACACTGAGAACACAATCCCCACAATATCAATGAACTAGTATTACACTGATATCTCAGAGGTGACACTGGCCTTTGTTAAAAGTGAAATAATACTTTTCTTTTTGTATATACATGACTTTAGTCAAGAGTTGCAGTGCTCTATGATCTCTTCACTTTCTGTATTGGGTATTTTACTGTATTTACTTTCCACTGCAGATAGCACCCCCTCATTTTAGGTTGCTAGAAGCACCACACCCTCTTAGTTTTCCCAGCAGTATGGAAACAATACACAGCAGCTTCACTTTGGTCTAGAGACAGAGATTAAATGACAACCGACACTGACGGAGTCACTGTCAGTCAACCTAATGGGTCATTCAGGTAAGAAGCATGACCTGTGTCTTCTACTCATTAGTGGTCTGCAGAGTTTTTCACATCACTTTTCAGTATTGGCTCAGCTCACTTGGAACCTCGGGCCAATGACGATGCCAAAATAACTATGAGGTGCCAGGTTGTATCCACAGTGTAAGAAAATAAGAAGCAAGTAGAATTTAGTCAAGTAAGCCTCACCATGCAATAGAATGACAACTTAAGAGCTTGTTCTTTTGGGATACTAGTCAATCAATGGCACAAAATATCAGTGCAGAACCTTTGAAGCGCATATCTGTCAAATGCTAATTTACAGCCCCCTACTTCACACATGGCGGCTAGGAATAACTCCTGCATGAGAAACTCACAAAGCCTCAAGTCATGGGGCAGCATATGTGGAAATAGTGAGAGTGGCAGGCTCGTCTCAGCTGCCATAGGGGCCCCATGCAAGGGCTCATGTGTAAGCACGTGTCTGGGGAAGAGGATGCAGGCATGTATGTCTGGTAGTATGGCTGTGTGTGTGTGTGTGTGTGTGTGTGTGTGTGTGTGTGTGTGTGTGTGTGTGTGTGTGTGTGTGTGTGTGTGTGTGTGTGTGTTTGAGCAGAGACAGGATGGGTGGAGTGACAACAGTCTTCTCGGTTGACGACTGTCTGTGCCTCTTAAAACCCTCAGTTTCAGAGCACTTCCTCTGTCTGCAGGCCAGTAGTGTTTGTCACAGTGAGACAAAAGCCTTTTTCAAACAATACACAGGAAAGCTTATCTTAAGGCTTGCACTTAAGTGGAAAAGCTCTTTTTTTTTGCTCTATGATAGTCTTTTAGAAAGTTTATTTGCATCACACTGTTCTCATACATCTGCAATAACTCTAAATTTATGGAGAGAAAAAAAATACAAAAAAAAAGTCTTTCATTACATGGACATTCAAAAGAATGGGGACTAGAGCAGGAAGATCTAAGTCAAGATATATTTCCTCAAGAACTTCTATCTGAAGAGAAGTCTGCAGGTACACATATTATAGAAAGCTGCTAGACAACTGGGGAAATTAAACTTCCAAAACTGTTTACATTTTCACAGTGTTGACCTTCAGACAGCTCAATAATGTTTCCTCGCCAAGTTGCGGAAAATACTAAAATTGTTTAAAGGACCCTTAGAGAATTTGAGGAAGCACAGCTGTTAAGAAAAAACCTTGAAGGAATGCAGGAAATGTTCCGAGTCAGCCGTGCTTTTTGGAGACATACTGGGTTCTTTATTCTTATTTTGTAACAGATTCAAAGGGTTTGTTTCTGTTTGCAAGTGAAGGAAGTAAAGGTCACAATGCGCTGCAACTGAGTGTGTCAGGAGGGAGTTCAAAGAGGTGTTCTCTTCTACTGAGCAAACTCCATCCAAGTAGTTTAGTTGAAGTTGAAAATTGTTGATTGGAAGAGTCTGCCAAAAAAAGATGGGTAGAGGTAAGGTAGACAATTGTAGCACTTTTGGCAGCAGCAAGTCAAATCGAGCTGATTTCCTTTTCCTGCACAAGTTTTATTGTGCTGAGTTGAACTAAGTGGACGTTTTTTAACTGTGGCTGACCTGTAACAGCCAAGCTCTACACCTAAAATCAATACTCAACTCATTTCTGTGCAGGAAACCAAAGAGAAAGACAGTTTTAAGTCTGTGCTCTCAGTACTTTTGCAGCTTCTGGCTGAATATCTTAGCCTGTTTGTCCTTTCAAAAATCTGCTGTGTTTAACTGTTTTGTCATGTTTGCTTTCAGCTGTTTCAGTAGCTACGCTGAGTCAAACTGAGTAGAGCCTTCAAGTGAAACTCTGGCCAGAATGCAACCTTCTTTGTGAATGTACCCAAGTCAAACCTTGGTGTAAAAGCATTATTACGACAAAAGAGCCACTTTGAAGATTTACTGTAATTTCATTTTCGGTTTAAAATCATTTTCATTGGGAGTGCTACGGGCAACTTTAGGATAGCATCAAAATCGCTGTTTTTGCTCAACCCTGTTTATTTTCTATTTCAAGTTTTAGTTTGATTTTTTTTAAATGTCAAGACAGAAACTTTGGTAGAAAAACTTTCATAAGATGAGCTTCACCTCAAGTAAAACTCATCTTCGGAAAGTTCTGATGCAAGAACCATGCAGACACCTTGTTTCACTTTCTGCCACTCCCTCCTCTTGCCGTCTACTCCACACACCCTACCCCAATCTATTCGTCTATCTGTCTGAGTGCATTTCCTGTGTCATAGATTACAGGATGTCCTCAACAAACAAGCAAGATTCCAATTGCAGAGAAAGAAAATAAGTTAAATAAGTTAGGCAGAAACTTCCAGAAGCATGGGTGAACAAAGTGTACAATCTCACTCAAATAAAGGTACCTAATGATAACTTTGATAAATCTGGATCAGTGTGAATCAGTAAGAATAAAAGTGCTGTTCATCTGTGAGGATTATGTTGCTGAACAAAACATAAACTGTATCATAAACTTGTGTTTGCCACAGAGCTTATTTTCTGCAATAACCCATCTTTTTGTCAAATGAACTGCAACAACCTGTCATCCCTGTCACACACTATTGAGAATTTTCACTTCTAGATGCATGGACACCCATGAAAGCTGTCAAAGTGGGCCTTGAGTCAGGATGTTAATAAAAGAATGGTTTAGAAACATATCTTACCTATTTAATGTAACAACACTTACACTGATATCCAATGCCATATTAAAAATTGCTAAAATACATCTTTAATTGGGTTCTTTTGAAAATGCCACCAATCATTGTTTCCTCTCCCTTTAGCTAGAATTCTTTTCAGCTTTGACCAAACAATGTAGCTCAGTGTCAAGACTGCACATCTGTCAGAGACAAACATGGTGCTGAACAAGGTGCCTAACCCAACATCCCCCCAGACTAGGCCGAGATGAAAGAGCAAACAACCTGTTTTGTTTGCTCTTTCTTCACTCAGAAGAGTGAAGGGAGCCACACCCTGCCTGTGACCTGACTTTGGCCTCCCTGCATGTCTTGCTGAGGGGCCCAAAGTGGTGAAAAGGGAGGGGCCCTTCCTGGAGGCAAAGTAAGGGCTTAGCATCAGCCACAAAAACCCCACACAGGCTAGAAAACAAACAGGTGTCAGACAACATGCCGTTCTACTGTTTATGCAAAAGAGAGGCTGACCTGGGAAACACAGGTTCAAGGTTGAATTCATTGGAGCAAACAAACGAGCTGTGTGGCGTGCTTTGGCTTCCCCCTGAGGTTTGAGCAGCTTTTCTGTCTGCTACAAGCTCAATAGTTACGAACATGTTATGAGCCGTTTTGTCTGGAGAGCTGAATCTTTATTACCATTCCATACTCATTTCTCATCCAGACATTACTGACTTACTCCTTACTCTTACTCCTCTCCTTGTAGCTTTGTAAGTGAATGTGTGTGTGCAGTTCAACACCCAGATGAACATACAAGATAAAAATACAGCGAGCGCCGCGGCTGCTCACTCGAGTGAGATTCCTCGACTGTGTGTTTGTGGGTTACACACACACGCAGGGCTCCAATTTTGGCAACTAGTTTATCCCACCACCGTCTCCTTGGCTGAGGAGTCACAGAGAACAATAGGGCCTCTGTCTTCAATGAAGTAAATAGCAAAAACACTTTACATAGTTGCAGTCAAATTATTGCAGCACTGTACTGCAAAAGATCAGATTCATCTTATTATTCAAGACTCTGCTTTTCAGCCTTGCTCTGGCGCAGTTCTGACTTCAAGATGAACTGGTTTGCTGACTACACTTTAAATGACCTCATCTAATATTCACTTTGATCTAGCGAAGAGTAATTTCTCCTTTGCTCAGCACATAAGTAACTGTGTTTATTCACTGCAAGTTTGGAATAATAAAAAGCAAGTATTAACTTGTTAAGCTTGTTGAAGAACAGTATTAGGGCTTAAAGGCAAGGACACCTGCCAGGGAAAAAACTGTTGAAGACCGTGTGCATATGCATGTGTTGCTCAGGTACCTATATACAGACAGGGGGGCAGCAGTACCCGTCTGTACCATCTCTCCCACAAACTGCACATCATTTATCCCTTTAGGAGGGAAGCTTCTACATTCTCCTGCTTCTTAAAAGAAGACAAAAAGCCAAAAACAGCTTGTATTGATACTGCTGATCTGTGCACAATACATTTCATCCTCTGTCACCTTTCTTTATTTCAACATTTACATTTGATAATTGTTTCTAGCAGTTGATCGGCTATTATTCCTATGGTCTCCTCTTTTTATATGTAATGAATAATTCAAATGATTGTAAAAATGCCTTTATTGTGATCTTTACATGGACTATCTATCAGAACTAACTATCAAATACAAAATAGTTTTCTTGTGTATCATAAAGACATAGATTCTCCCCTTAAAACAAAAGGTCTTAAAGAGGGGATGACTTCTTTTGTGCCACAAACCTTCCCATTGCTGCCTAGAGGCTGTGCAGAACAGCTATGAATACACACACACGCACACAAGCGCACAAAACACACACACAAACAAAACAAACCCAGACACACAGCAAAAGAGAAGGAAAGGGAAGAGATTGGGAGTTATAAGAAGGGAGCAGGGTCTCCATTTCCTCTCGCCAAATTTGCTTTGGCAACTCTTTTCGTGGGAATGATGAGAGAGCAGCTCTTCTCAGCCAGAGAGAGCCAGGGATTGGCCCACTGAGGTGATGGAAAGCTCAAAAATGCAAGATGGAGATGGGGGAGGGGAAGTAAATACAGCTGGACTTTTCCATAGCTTTTCATTTTCCATCCCTTCCTTGGCTTTTGCTGTTTTTAAAAAGGGATCAGATGCTAACATTTAACATGCTAGACAGATGGGGTGCCCATTAGCTCAGCTGGTAGAAGGGGCGTCCCATGTACAGAGGCCTGGCCTCACTGCAGCAGCCTGGGGTTTTGAGTCTTTAGCTGCGTGTGATAACATGACAGATGGGCTGGAAGCACAGTGTATGAACTTGGTAGTAGTGTTTAAGGCCAATATCAATTCTATATTGAACCTCTTGTGGTTATCATTAGTTAAAAATCATATAGTTTGCTCTGTATAATCCTTACGGTTAACAAACTGTGTGGATTTTAATTGGCATCTCAACTGCGGAATAGCAGAAGAGAAATTAAAATTCCTGCATTCTATAGCATTTCTGGTTGGATGAGGGCTGTGGGGAGGCTGCAGTGAGGAGGAATCTGCTGATGGTTCTTTTCCTTGCATCAGTGTAAAAGCTGCCCTGTTTTAAAGGAGGCCAGATATGAATTATGGGTAATGACGGGAGGAGTGTGTCCGTCTATGTGTGTGTTTGAGTGTAGCATCAGGGAATGCAGGGCATAGGGCATATTTCTGCTTGCCGTGTAACGTGCCCTAAGGTTGAGGTTGCTTGTGAAAGGGTTAAGTCGCATGGCTGAGCAAATACATGAATAGCACTGGGGGGGTGGGGGTGTTTGGCATGGATGCTGCTGCCAGCTGGCATGGAGGGAGGGGGCAAACTTGCACACACATGCACACACACACTGGCAGTTTGATTACAAAGTATTACTTATGGGGCAATGGAACACAAACAGGCACTTCGGGTACCCCAGTGCAGACTGCTGCACATGCCTTAACATGTGACAACCTAGCCAAGAGCGCTGTGCAAACACACACATGTGTGTGTTTGCACATTTGTTCAAAGTCACACTAACTTACACACAAATGCAAACACACCAAAAACAAAAAGCAAACCCGCCTACTCCCACACATCAAAGGAGCTCCCAGCAGCAGAGTGAAGCTGCAGAGACAGTCTCCATCCCATAATGATAAATCATAACCTAGCACCTAAAACAAACTCTCAACCCTTCTTAACACCACTGAGATGGACAGCCAAAACAAAACAGAAGACACCCTCCCTGCCCCACATCCTTCGAACACACTCTCTTCCACCAGGAGGAATATGACATGCAGAATTTGTTGTGTTCCTCTATTACATCTACAACAAAAGTCTGTTGCATTTAGGGGGTAAACCTCCTAAAAGGGGACAGAAAAATGGCCAATAATGGTTTACCACACTGCGAGCGCATGGCGTGTTCTTGCTCATGCCGCTTACTGTGCATGGATACCCCTCTCAGAAAGGAGGATGAGAGGGATTTAAGCAAAAGTGGGGGCTCACAGTCAAATCCCCTCTCATTTTACAGGCATCATTACGGCTGCTAAAGCTTCATCCCAGGAGCCCTCCACTACCATGGACTGGGACAGACCACCAATTACAGTCTTAACCTCTCCCTTGCCCTTTCTGTCTCAATCTCACTGACACCTATAGCTGGGAGGGGTGAGTAGGGGGGTTGATAAAGATACTGATTCATGGGAGACATTGAAACCTACAGGCAGTATAGGAATTATCTGCTGAGTGCGACGTAGTGTTTCCCACAATCACAACCATTGTCCAACACCACATTTTGACTATAGCTCAAATGAATCATAAATAATGAAAAGTCTATTATAATTTCTTAGACTTTATATAAACCTCAGTATTGGCGTCTTTTCTTCGGGCTGGGACACACCAAATGACGTCAAAGTATCAGCAGTGATGGAAGTAATTTGGTCTGATTTACTACACAGGCATGTCAAGACCATTCAAAAAGTTATTGGAAATGTTGCTAGCTGACAAGAACTGTCCTTCACTGAATACACCAGTTATGAGGAATACTTTCTTTTCCATGTTATTCAAAAACCTATTCCTGAGTGACATAAGTACTCCACCTTAAAACACAACCTGTTGTACATAAAAGTCCTTAATTATTAAAGGACTATTCAAACAGGTATTCAGGACTGTAATCAATACTGCATATTGAGGATATAAAAGATAGTGACAGCTCATCAAATACACACAAAAAGTGTAGAATTAACAAGGTCTATAGTGCAACGGAATGGGAAGCATCCTGGGCTTATAGAGTTCATTTTTGCCTCCAGCATACAGCTACAATATAAATGAAAATCTCTTGAGATCATTTGCAGATGGAGCGGTCCACTGTGTCTCAGTAACTGTATATAGATCGTGAATAACATAAACAAGCCTCCAGCACTCGACAGAATGAAGGTAATATGATGCTTTCGAGGATCATGAAAGGTGTGAATCCAACAATGTGTGAGACTGTAAGGGTCCTCTCCTAACCACATCCCACTCCCATCAACATAAGCACCTGGAGGAGTGCTGAGCCACAGTAAATAAGGGAGGTCACTGGCTCAGAATGAATGAATAAATGTATGAGATTACCCAGTCAGTGTGTGTACAGTTTGCGTTAACTGTAAACATAATGAATGGGGGGAGTAGAAATTAGTAAATCATTTAGAAAATCCAACACTCCAAACAGTTCAACTCCATACAATGAATGCAATCTGACTCAACCACGATCTGGTGAGAGGTGCTGGATCAGGCGATTGGTGCAGGATGTGGTAGGACCATTTCATGGATTGACACCAGACGGGATCCCCTCTCCTTCAGTGAAAGTGAGTGAGAAATGGCCGAGCCCTGTGCATTTTGACCCTCGGCAAGCAGGGTCAATTTTAGATTTGTTTTTTAAGATATCTGAATTTAATGAAGGCAGCTGTAGCTCAGGGGTTTAGCGGGTCATCTAGCGATCGGAAGGTCACAGATTTGAATCTCAGCTCCCCTGGGCTGGGCTAAGCTGAGCAAGATACTGAACCCCAAATTGCTGATGCCTCTGCCATCAGTGTGTGCGTGTGTGTGTGTGAATGGGTGAATGTGGGAAGTACTGTAAAGTGCTTTGAGTGGTCATTAGACTCGAAAAGCGCTATATGCAAGTCCATTTAAATCAAGTCATGATACACTTTATAATCAGCTTTAATCCAAAATTATAAGATCTGATAAATGGATGAATGTGAGCAGAACTTACACATCTCTTTAACACTGTTGTTTCCAGTCTTCCAAGTGCTTGTCTAGTGACTAAACCCTCACTGTAAAAAAACAACTTCTCCTCTTTCAGAGACCACAGCTTAGATGGCCAGAGGCTACACTCCTTTTCCTTCCTGTCTGTGGGGTAGGATTAGGTCAGGCTATCAGCTGTTTCAGACACCATGTCTAGTCACTACCAATCTCCTGACCAGGCTGTTGTCTGCCAGGCCCTGGTGCCTGGGCCTGCCTGCTTTTTAGACAAACCACTGAATACACTGGGTCCTCACATGCAGACAGCGGCTCCCTATACGGTGCATAAAAAGGCAGCTGTATCTATTGATGGTAGTGTTTGTTGTAGTTGGGCATTAAGTGGGCCAAGAATGGCCACGCTAATGCATCTGCAGACATGGCGGGTCAATTAGAGCACCACGCTGAGCCCATCATCTAACATGGAGAAACAAGCTCTTACACATGCTGGCTGCTGAGATGCAGGCTGTGGTCTCCAAGTGTTATTATGTGGAGAGACAGGGGAAAAACAAGGGGGAAGGGTGGTGAAATGAATGAGGTGGACTGTGTAAAAGCTGACATACAGCCTAGATGGTAGCTACATACATATACATACATACATATATACATATATATATATATACACACATATATATATATATATATATATATATATATATATATATATATATATATATATACACACATATACACACACACATATACATATATATATATATATATATATATATATATATATATATATATATATATATATATATATATATATATATATACACATATATATATACACATATATATACATATATACATATATATACATATACACATATATATACACATATATATACACATATATATACACATATATATACATATATATACACATATATATACATATATATACACATATATATACATATATATACACATATATATACATATATATATATATATATACATATATATATATATATATATATATATATATATATATATATATATATATATATATATATATATATATATATGAATGTTCAAGATTATTGTTTTGTTCATATTATCACTGCTGGTCCACTTATAATAGAAGCAACTGCATTTGCTTGAGCCTGTTGTGTTTTAAATCAGCTCACATGTCACTTCTAAACTACTGGAAAGGCAGATGGGCTTAATCTTCACAAACAAAATAACAATGTTCATTCATTCAACCTTTATGTAAATCTCAAAAAAACAGTTTCAATGATGTCGAAAGCACAAATAAAAAAACTTGTGCAATGTGCAAAAATTTGAAAATAAACAGAACCAAGGAACATAATAACATAATCACAGAGTGAGAAAACGGAATGGGTACATAAACATGATAACAGATAAGAAGAAATATGACAGAATACAAGTAAAATGGAAAAAAGTGTTGAAAATGAGAAGAAATGGGGAGCAAACTAACACGACAAACACAAATAAAACACAGCTGCATGAATGAAGTCTGCCAGACAGGAGGTTGGCAAACGCTGGATTAAAATAGATTTAAAAAATGTAAAAAGTGTTTCAGCGTGAGAAATTAGGTCATGTCCTCCTCAGGCTAAGTGGTGCATCCTGGGGACCTTTAAAAACAGCCATGTTCCCGTAATACTGCAGCAGGAAATTGTGGCTATTACATGTCATTATCCAGCAGACTGGAGTTCCAGCTAACACTTGAAAGATTTATCCCATGGGAGAAAGGACAGAGAGAGCAGGGTGAAGTCCATCTGCTGCTGTATACATCAAGGAATTTTAGGGGAAATAAACTGTCCAGGCAGTCCTGGAACTGTCACATGCCTTTTCCTGAGGTGAGAGACTCCTGACACACTCAACATAAGTGAGAGAAAATGGCTGCCACTGCACACGTTCTGCATGCACCGAAGTCACATCTCAGTGTCTGCAGGGATCTGTCTGGTGGCGTACTCAGGGAGTGGAGGCATAATGGTTTGGGTTGTTAGTGAGCACTCCAGTTGCGCTGTGATGGGAATGTTTTCGACAGCTTTCAGACACTTGGCACTAATGATGTTCTGCATGCCCTGCGGCCAGCTGGGAGGCTTTTTTCCTTCTCCTTCCAATCAGTGTGTTGAACAGAGCCATGAAAACTCATAGAAACATGCCAGCTCAACCAGACTGCTGATGCTTTGGCTTATACAAGTGTGCTAAATAGTGATATGCCAAAAAGAAAGTTGATGTTCTGAGTACCTATCATATCATGTATATCTAAACATTTAAATCAAAGTTTACAACAATTGTCTTGTTGGCAGTCCTAAAAAGATAACTCCAGCAGTAAATTTGGTATCGGTCATGTTGAAGTAGGATAGCCTATGAGAGGTAAAAGCCTAATTAGAACTAGTCAGACAGAGCGGAAAGGAGGACCAATCAATGAACACCAGAGGCTCCCTGAGGGCTAGCGTAGAGAAGGGAAGGGTTATTGTAAATCAATTGTCAGCCAATTCATTTCCATTGATAGCATCAGAATAATGACATGCTGTAATAAAATGGTAATCAGGGCCTCGAGCTGCGGGCAGTGGAGAGTCACTTGGCAATCTGAGCAGCAGGGAAAGTGGCAGTGGCCCACATTCTCAATTTTTGCATTGCTGCAAGTGTGTGCACTTATTCATTGCGTTGGGCTTCTTTGAACTGGTTTGTTATTAAGCCAAATATCAAATAACTCATTTTACCAGTAGGTGTCACACATTCCGCAGCCGCTCCCTAGTGAAGAACATTAATGAGAGCGTGAGGGCATTGGAATGCATCAAGACAATTTTGCATGTTGTGTTGTCATTTTTTCTTCAAAAAAAGTTTAAAAAGTTAAAGATCAGAATGATGACTAAAACAAGACTTTTGCCTGTGAAACTGGAGAAAAGATCACAGTAGCCACATTTCAAGTGCGAATAGGAACATTGCAAGTTGATATTTTCTCCGTAACACTTTCCTAAAAAATAATGCAAAATTAAATCCTTGTTAATAGGCCAGTCACGATAACACATTTTGCTGGACGGTAAATTGTCCCAGTAATTATTGCGATAAACGATAATATTGTTATTTTGAGACCATTTTTCAACTAATATAATGATAATGGCATAATAACGCAAGTACATCCTTTCAAAGATCAATAAACTTTTATTTCTAAAGAATATTCAACATTGGAATTGGAATGTGAAGAAGGCATTTTAAATATCCAAAATAAATTAACGAAACAACAAGAAACAATAACTAAAAAGGACTCTCAGTCTCTGTTAGCAAAAATTGCACTTGAATTACACACAAACAAAACAATAAATTGCCGTTTGTGACACATATGTTCTCCCAGGCAATTTGTACTGGCTGTCAAATGTTTGAAACCAATTCCATCTTTGTTTTTATTCCATCAAATCTAAACTTGCGTTACCTCTGGCTTGCTACAACTCACGGGGCTCTCACACTGCATGCTATGTTATGTCAGGGGCAGGACCCGCCTCCCCACGCAGAGACAAAGAGTGACTGGCAAGAGGGTTCATGTGAGAGACACCAGGAAAACAAACAAGCGTGCAAATGCAAATTATTGAGGCCGGCAAAATTATCGAGCTCATTTTTATTTATCATACAATTAATTGATTTATTGATTATCGTGACAGGCCTACTTGTTAAGGGTTCCTTTCAAAACCACATCAGGGCTTTTCATTTGAAACATATACAGCTGATCAAAACACGGCCTTGTACCAACGAACTGAGGTATGAGACATAAAACAGCATAACCTGCATTGAAGGATTACTGATGAGACCTCCCTCTTGTGACCATCAATTACAGCTCTCCACTCTAATGCATCATAACAAAACATAGAGATGCACCACCCTGTGGCACTGAGCTTACAAGAAGCTATAACAGTAACAGTAACAGTTTAAACTTGTGCACCGAACTGGACTGGCAAATCTGGAGACCTATCCAACCATACTTATTCATGTCTTCTCAATGGCAATATTTGCAAATGACAGTATTTGCTAAATAGAATATGTCATTTGTTTTTGTTGCAGCTGTAGAAGTATGTGTGTCATAGAGGGTGTGCCAGTGTGCATGAAGAACATCTCACGTGCTGCACAACCTCTGATTTAATCCCTGAGATATGCAACCCAAGCACAGCAGCAGATGGCTCGGTGAGCAGATTAAAATCTCAACAGCTAACCTTACGCCAACCCAAACTGACATGCTTTAAGTAACTCAGATGACCTGAGACAATTACCACAGATGAGTTATGAGAGAGTGAGAAAATACATTATCATTGTCCAGACAGAGTTTGCTTTACTGTTGTGGTGGGGAATGAAATCTGGGGCATGGTATGGTTAGGCCAGCTGACTTGTAGCCATTGTCCAGGAACAGGAATTTAACAATCCATAAACAACGCTTATGAAAACACCACTTGAGGCTTTGGTACTATGAACAACATCATTTCTATGTCCTGTTTAATGGGCAAGTGACGTTAATGAGTGTTGGACAGCCATTGTATCATGGCACTGATGGCATCTTTCACATTCTGTCTCCCATCTGCAATGACAATGAATAGCCCCATTCACACTGCTGTTTGGATGCGGGGTTAGTACGCCAATTCCCCGCCTCCGTCTCAGTATGATTTTCTGGGGTGAAGGGTGAGATTTCACTCTGGCGCTGATCCACCTCTGGAGGTAGAATCAGAGCTGCATTATTGGCGAACTGAACCAATGTGAACGGATAAGTTGGCTTTGCCAATCAAGGGAGTGTCGATCATACAGTCTGATAACTGCACAGGTCCTTCACTCAACTTAATAGCAACATTACATGACCAAACAAAAGTAACGTAGTAAATGTCTTTGGCAACTTATATGAAGAAAAAAATCCCACAGCTGTACGTGGAAAACTGTTTCCCTGTCTGTCCTCCTGTCTGTCATCTGACCCGTTCTACCAACTCTTTGTCACATTTCTGCCCCAAAAACAGTGGCTGTCACCAGCAAAAAACTTTAATTCACCAAGGGTTTGTGTTGAAAATAAATCAATATGACTGTCAGCCCTCCAGACTGAGACTTCAGTGAACTTTCCCCTGGAAAAGAGCCCTCGTCCTCGCGAGTGACAGAGTCAGACAGTGTCCAGTTTACTGATGGCAATTACATAGATTAAAGCAAAAAAAAATCTTTTGACTGAAATTTTTTTTGAGCTGTAGCCAAGTCATATTCCCAATTTGCAATTTGTGAAACATGTTACAGGGCATGTTACTTGGCACATGCTAAAAAAATAAGATAAGATTTACAGCCTCACGCCACACCATGTTCCCTAATGCAGACATCAAGTTTAAATATTTGACCAACAGTGTTTTATAGGAGGATGATCTGAACAGCTGTTCTATTCACACTTAAAATGTCTTATGTCTTTTCAATGTAATTTTCAATTTATAAAACTGGGCTTTTGCCAAGCCTCTCTCAAGTTCTACTCTTTCAAAGAATCAACCATCTACAGAATTTTTCAGTATGCTATTTTTCCTACTTCTTCTTCTCATCATCATCATCATCATCATCATCATTAATTATTATTGTTATTAATAATATTGTTTAAAGTGAGCCTCTTGTTGTTTAACAGAAAAATACATCATACAAACAACAACTTTTGCAGCTTTGTCAGTCTAATGGCGAGTTATCACCTTTCTGTCATCACTAACATACTGTTAATAATCAAAGAAGCTCTGAGGCTTTACATTTGTTCTATATGTTATAATACAAGGTTTCAGCATTGAGCTACAATCAGGCTATATTAATGATTTTGTACAGTCAAACTAACCAAAAACTTCTTATTGAACTTCTCATCATTATAAAGTTTCAGGGCGTTCCTGTAACCTTGGTAACTCACGGTACCAGAGGGGAGGGACAGATGCTGAATGAAGCTGTTTACACAGATACACTCCAGACAAAGTCGAGGCTATAGTTGTTATTTCACCCATGCAGCACACAACAGGAGACTCTCCGTGTCAGACAAGTTCTCACATGTTGACTAAACTCAAAAACTAACTAATAACATAGCAGTATCCTTGCTAGCTAAACAGCTCCGTGTTTAGAACCCACCCTGTGTGGGTCACACTCATTGGTCAGGCACGCACACACTGTAAATGATACCATTGGCTGTAGAGTGTGACACTCTGTCAATAAAAATCAGCCAACACTTGTTCTCCTCTTCTCGATCTACATTGATCTCAGTAGTCGCCTCTGTGAAGTTTGAATGACGGAAATCTGCCGTAGTGACGGAGAACATTAATCCATTCGATTATGTAATTTTACACAAAAAACGTAACTTTGTCACTTTCCAGGATGTTTGGTAAGTCAGGATCTCAATCACTGCACATTATAACAGCATCCATATGATTATAAACTGTCCATGGATTTAGACTGACAGGAGGACACCAGGGAAAGACCTTGAAAACACAAACGTCATCATCATGCCGTGTACCGTCACGCCTCTTTAGGAGCCCCAGCGCTGGCCTCCTGTGTGCATTACACAGCAGTTTGTCTTTAAGGCGGAGATGCTTCACTCTGTGTGAATCACCATCGGCAGAAAATTGGCGATCCACCGCTGCGGAGATAATACATCTTTTTCTGTGTGAAAGGGGCTGGTGTCTGAAAGAGAACCCAACATGCCTCTCTTCCTCGGCCAGGAAAAAAAATCCTTTGAATGTAGTAGGATGGGGAAACACTGACTACCATTCTGTTGCCAGGATGTGTGCCCTACTTCCACCCATAAAACGCACACAATTGATGTGCCTCTCTAGAGCCAACCACCACCATACTGGCAGCCCAATTTACAGAACAGGTTTATACCCATCAATTCCAGTCATCTTGTTCACCAATGATCTGTAAATCAAACTTTGTGGCCTCAAATATGGGCTGCTGCCCATCCAAACACATCGAGGCCTTTTGTATACACCGCCACAATTTATCTGATAAACTTTGACTCAGCTGACATAACATTCGTCTTTTGGCCTTGCCTTGGTTTTACCTTACAGTTGGCTAATCCTACAATTTAATCACGTAGTCAATAAATAATCATTTTATTAATTAATAAATGTAATTTATGATTCAACATGACTTTTGGATCTAAGGTCACAATTTGAATGGATTTTTGTCGACAGTTCATTTAGAAATGCTCAATTTTTCAATTTTGAATTGAAATCTTGACACTAATTTACAATACAGGTACTGACATGGTTGGCCTTATCACTTATCTCTCACACCATTCAGGCAACAGGCTGATTAAATAAGATGCATTAAATTAAGCGGTACACTGGGGAATGGGGCATGGAGAAGGTAGTGTTGAATGGTGTGGCTATAGACAGCTGTATAAGAGTAAAAGGACTACAGTCCCACTGAGGTCATCCAAAGGGCAGGTAGGGCAGGGTGAAGTTGGGGTCGTGTTGTTCTGTGCTCCAACAAGAGGGGACAGTGGTGTCTGTTGCAGGAGTTCCCCAAGAGGTGAGCAAGCAGACCCATGCCATAAACAAGTCTGAAGTTTATAGCCACTATTTTGGTTTGTTGTTCCGCCGCATTCTGGGCCTGACGGCTCACCAGGGAGGGGGGGTGGGGGCAAAGCAAGGACGCTCTATAAAAACAAAGGGAAGTGTAGAAAAAAACATGTGGCTCACAGGGAGGCCAACTGGCCACTAAAAGGTGGGGTCATTCAGAGAGCAGCTTCAGGTCAGACTCTTCAGGTCAGTCATGTGGCCATCTTTGTTTTGCTTCTTGCTCTGACTGCATATAATTCTCTACTCTCTATGCTTTTGGTGTTTGATTTAGTCTCCAACACTGAAAACATCTGCACATACAAACCCAACAAAACAAGAACAAGCACTGTGAAGGAAAAAACTCTACTGGAAAAGGAATAGAAAAAGAAAGACGATGGGAAGAGAAAAGGAAAGGGAAAACAAAACAAATGACAGGATGTTGCGGTTTTGTGTGTGAGCTTTTCTGTGTGTGTGTGTGTGTGTGTGTGTGTGTGTGTGTGTGTGTGTGTGTGTGTGTGTGTGTGTGTGTGTGTGTGTGTGTGTGTGTTTTCATGTGAGGATAGCTTTTCTTTACGCACTGGAATCTTCTTAAGAATTCTAATTAAAAGGGATCGGTTTTCCAGCATGTGCCTGAGGGGAACCTGCTGCACAGCAAACATGTTCTTAAGCAATGTGGCTATGTGGACTACGAGGTGTGGTTGGACGCTCTTGAAGATTCTTTATGTTACACACCTCTCATAAAGTACCATAAGAAGTTTCTTCATGTGTGAGTCATATTGCGCAGTGATGTAAGGCCATAGATGCAGATTAGACCAGACTGATCTTAAGAATGTATAGCCGTTGATGTGATTAGCATCTACAAAGCCATTTTGTTAACTGAAGAACCTTTTTAGAACCCTGTTGTTTTCTAGGTGTGAAGATTTGTCAGGTGGTGATGAAAGTTAAATGGAGAGCCATTTGGAGGTTGAGTGCAAAACACATTAACAATCTTGGAAATAACTTGCTGCGTGTTCTTAAACTCTTGCTGTTGCCACAGCAACCTGAAAAACCCAACGTGTGTGAGAACATGGGACCTGCATGCAGCTTCTGTCTAAGACACTGGTGTGGGTCTCCAGTGAGGGTGCGTGAGCTCTGTGTTTTCAAATTTCACATTCCAAGACAAAATTGCTGGATTTTTAAAATCCTTTAATTTATTTACTAACCATTCATTCATTATTTCACTTGAACTGAACTTATTTGTTGTTATCAGTATTTGTTGCAGTCATGTTCTCAGTTGTATTGAAATGAACTACTGTCATATTCCAAAAACACTTGTGTGAACCTTTGTAATCAAGAGAGCGTATCATAGTTATGTTCAAACTGCACTGTGTTTACAAAAGATCTGCATACTGTTTACAGGCACAGTAAATAAAAAAGTCATAAAAAGGCAGTATCAGTTTATTTCACCAGTGTAAACCAAAGTCAGTCCAAGCCTGCTGTGTCACTGAGGTAAAGTCAGCCATCCATGGACACAGGAAACACTTGCAGCTCACCAGCAGTGAATGATGGAGGTAGCCAATCAGGTGGGAGAACCAGAGCCATCACTGTGGCAACCACTAAACCCATGGCTTTTTTGTGGAGAAGTGTAGACTAAACTGTTGATACAGAGTCAAGGCAGACCCCGGTGTGACTGATCTTCTATGACCTGAGTCACCTGGCGTGCGCACACACACACATGCGTGCACGCACACGCACACGCACACACACACACACACACACACACACACACACACACACACACACACACACACACACACTAGAGAGCAGAGATCACTATGACCTGCCAGAAAGCTGTACACTGTTGTTGTTTTTTCAGTGATATGTGTTTGGTCATGGATTTAGCTAGCTTTTCAGAATGTGTGAATGCGTGTCCATGAAAGTGTGTGTGTGACTGCATGTGTGGGGTGAGCGCTGCACACACACAAAGATGCACATACACACACATACCACCAGCATGAGTAGAAGGGCAAAGAGACTGCAAATGACTCACCTCACCTGTTTGCAGACAGGCAACACTAGCCATGAGAAGTGTGAAAAAGGTGTGTTTGCACGCACCAACATGCATTTCTGTGCCTCTGTGTGCCAATATGTGCTGACTACCTTACTTCTGGACTAACTGTGTCTCCACTGTGCCAACACACACAAACGCTGGCAGAGTATGAGTGTGGGAGTCTTTTACTGCAGGAGAGTTGCATACCATGAGCTAGGCTGTAGATAGATGGACTGATAACAGACAAGCAGGTATGGGCATGAGACACACACACACACACACACACAGATGTGGAATGATGAACAAGGAGATTTGTTGCAGCTGCCTGTACAGCAGACCGACAAAAAAGAGCACTTTGATTTAGTCTAAACATTCGTATTGCACACCTGCAGCAGACACACACACACACACACACACACACACACACACACACACACACACACACACACGCCAATCAAGGAAATGGCAGAGTAGCAGGCTGACCTTTCACTCACTTCAATCTGTAAAATAAAACGCGCCCCATCTGCCTTTGACACTGCTAACATACCTCATCTCTCATTCACACACAGACACACAACTACACACACAGACAGGCACACGTTATCAATCACATGTCAGCGTACACTAATGCACCTCATCTTTCATTCATAGAGAGGAAATGGCATGAATAAGCAGCAGCTCTGCTCATGCTGAAACGTAGGCTCACTGTTAACTGAACAGAACTGAACCTCACACTGGATCTGAATGGACTTCAGGCAGCAGAGTGAAACAATTACAGCACAATTTGCACCCAGTGGAAGTGTCTGCATGATGCCACGTGTTAGTTTCTTGCAATGATTGTGACTGGTTGATACTACATTGCTACTCGAAAGTCAGGGATGAACATCTTTTGAAATGGTTTGAAACAGATTTAATAGCAATACAAACATTTTCTCTGTGCCTCTTATTAAATTTAATTCTGAATTCAATATCTTTGGTCAGCCTCTGTGAGTTCGTGATGCTTCACTATTTTCTGTTATACAACAGATGATAATGTTTAGGAAATTTCGCTAATCTCCTGATTATATGAATAATCAATCAATTTTTGTATACTGAAAATGTAGCTGTAACCCTAAAACTAACCCCTGAATTCCCTGAACTTTGCACCTAACCTAACAAAAAAAAAAAAAAAACATTCTACAAATTTGACATACATTACTTGGGTGGTCTCCAGGAGAGTAGAGCAAGAAATAGACAAAAACATGCATTTAAACATTTTTTGGCTGGATGGCAGCTAAACCAGCCCAATCTAATAAACACAACAGTCTGTTTTTGGAGTTAATGAGAGAGTTGGCAGTTGCACTTTGGTAATGAATTAAGGTGGTTCTGATACCCATGTGTACTTGTGATACTGGAATTGGTATCAGCAAGCACACAAGTATGCACAATGGGCTTTTAAAATCTGTTTGTGCTATAAACTCTGCTATACAGCTTTCCAATGCAGGAAGAATTGTACTTAATCGCAGACTTGATTCTTTGACAGGCTTTATCACAGTTACAGAGTAGCTGTGAAGACAGAAGTCAAGTATTTGGATCAGCAATTATATTCTAATGAAATTAAAGTTCACTAGTCTGTGAACACTTTGAATTTCCTGGTAAATATTATTTACTGAAATGTAGATTTTTAAACAAAATGAATAAATAACAAACCCTTTGAACTTATCCATCTCGTAATGAAAAGCCCCTTTGTGTAGTGTAAGACAGGACTTCATCTGATTCACCCTCTCTGTTGGGTGAATAATTCAAATTTTGCATAATTTGCTATCAAATCTGATAAAAGATTCCCACATGTCCTCAAGGCTGAAATGAATTTAATAATACTGGTTGATATTAGTTATCGGCAGCTCATTGTAAATCTTTACAAACTCCGACAAACCTTTTCCTTTTGCTGTTGTTGGAAAGGTGCAACTTCTCAGCTACCATTTTACTGCTGTTTGACAGGGTGTATTGACCGACTGATGAAACAGATCGCTGTCTTTGCTTCAGTGTTTTGGTCTACTGCACATTTCCTTTCAGTCTGTCATGCCTCTCGCTCTGTGTGATTCCACACCCTCAGAATTCTTGGAATCAAGTTTCCCTTGTTATCCCGCCACCACCCCCCTCCCCGTCCCTGCACATGCTTTTTTTATTCCTTGTACTAGTCAAGTCTGGCATGGCCTGTGTTTTTCACCATAGAAACCGACATAACAGACGAACACAGCCAAGCTCAGGCTCAGCAAACGGAGACCAAATAAAATCCATCATTCGCTTCGTGTGCAAAAGCCTTTTTTCTTTTACCCTCTCTCCTTGAGGCACTCACGCCTTATTTTAAGAGCAGTTCCAGCAGGGCAAGAAGGGTGGTGGGCTTAAACAAAGTTTTGAACATGGACGTCATTCGGCAAGTCGCCTGCTGAGGGCAATAAGCACTTCAATGTGCACAACTAGTAATGTAAAATTGCATGAGGAAACAGTACAAATGCTTCCAAAACATTACAAAATCTCCAATGCGATAATATGCTGCACAAAATAACATCTTCTGAAGGTTCCTGTGATACTTGTTTTTATGATAAGGTCATTAATGAGTAAATCACCAAGTGAGATATGTTTGATGTCATTTGATAATTCTACTCACCATAAAATTATCCAGGCCAGCTGCTAGGAAGTGATCTTGTACAAATAACTCAACAAACTTGCTTTAAAACTGCAACACTGCACTTTCCCAGCACATGAACACAACTAAAACCTACCAATTTGATCCCATTCTTATGATGTAATCCCCTAAAATGTCGGATATTTGTTTAAGTTATGTAAGAAAGCGGCCCCTCCAAACCCTCCACTGGGTCTGCCAGATGGAATAAATGACGAATCTCAGACGTTCACGATCTCAGGCCAGAGAATCAGTGGAGGACTGCCTTCCAAGCCATTTCCTAAGACGCAAACTGTTCAATGAAACCCACACATTTCACTGAGTTTCTGAATCTGTGAAAAACAGCAGATAAATGAGGCAACTGTGCACGTTTTGGTGCAACTCCGGCTTTTTTCTTTTTCTCTATAAGTGGGGAAGCACATGCAGTAATGTCATTGCAAAAATGATTGCAAATTATGTTAAGCTGCCAAAAGCTTTGGAGCTGCAGGTTTCTCAAAGCCAACTGTAAGACTTTTTAAGACCTCATAAATGCCGGATGGGATTGCATTCAAGACCAATTTGAGAACAAAATGGAAGAAACAAAGCAGATGAAATGTGGCTTAATGGCAATGTATGTGCTGGTGGATGTTGTTCAAGTTTCTGGCATTAACAAAGGGATTTCCAAACAACCAGCCAAGAGAGAAAAGTAGCTGCTGGTCACTAGGTAGCATGTGCTTAAATTGACAAAGAAACATATCATTACATGATAAAAAAATAAGACGATTAAAGGATAAGTTCACCAAAAAATTGAAATGTTGTCATCATTTATTCACCCCCATGGCAATGGAAAGTTGGGCTAAATTTTGTATTCCACATTTCACAGCAATACTGAGTTACAGCATTCTCCTAAACAACATCTTCACAGATACTGTAGGCATTGACTGATATGAAAACTTGTGTTTATGTCAATGTTCTGTGTATATAAGAATATTAACCAATATGCAGATATCAGAATTTCTTTTACTCTGCATTAAAGAGCCCCCAAAACCCAGTGTTTCTCTTCCCTTTTTTGTTTTGATTTAGTTTTTTTAATTTCAATTTAAAGGACCCCATCTATTTCAATTGTTAAAGAGATTGCTGCAACACAGTTTTGCTGCTAGACATGCTTCATGGACTACGAAACCTGACTATCCATCAGAATGGCGCTGAATAGATAATGACAGAATTTTCATTTTTGGCTGAACTTATCATTTAAGTAATTATAAGTCAAAGAGTAAGGTACAGTTTTGGGAATTCTCTGGTACCTATATTTTGAAAGCCAAGTTTCATAAATAGTGTGCTTTTCTTTTCCAAAATGCACACATTCATCAGGGTAAGCTCACACTCACAAGTTTGGACACACTTGGAGGAGGAGGTGGTTAAGTGTGAGAGGCAGTAAGACTAGGTTACACACACTAGTAACCTAGTAAGTGAACAACAACATTGTTTACATCTCCATCTCCTCTGTGTGTGTGCTAGCATTAATTATAGGCCTGCATCCAAATTTTTCAGTCCTGATACTGATACAGATGCCTGGGCTTTGTTTATCTGTCAATACCCAACACCGATACCACTGTTGAATTAATCATAAACTGTGTACCGGTCTCGGAAAAATACTTGCAAGATGGAAGAGAGTACCTTGGCTCAAAGCCTTCCAGTAAGCGATGGAAGCCCTCATCTTCAACAGCTGAAACTGGTTGCGCATCTAAAAGAATGAATTCTAAAACTTGCTGTGTTATTGCCAATGCTTTCACACTTTCCGTCATTGAAGTGCATCTGCTAAAGTTAGTTGCTGGGCTGTACTGTCCCCTGCTCCTTTGGTTTTGTTGAGCTGCAGGAATTCAGTATACTCCTAAGCATGGTGCTTTTAGATGTGCTTGATTAAATTTGTATAATTGTACTTTGTAGTACTACCACCACTTGCTTATCGGTTAACTCAACTCTTCCAGCATGCGACACACACGCTGCTGACAAATGATCTAGGATGTGCTGCGTCGGAGGAAAAAAAAAAAGTGGCCAGTACCAGGCCAATAGTCCGGCCGTCTGTCGCTCTGGACAATCAGCCACGCTGCCCTTAGCCAACCCCACAGCCCTCTGGGATATCTGGGCTGAGAGAGAGGGAGAAGGGAAAGGGAAGGGGAGGGAGGGTGAGTACCAATGGTGGCCATAGGAAAAGTGTACGTGACACACCGACAAGAGCCAGAGAGACAGACTCTGGCAGAAGACGTCACAGACTCTCTATCAGCTGTCTCTGGACTCTGTCAGCTGTCTGTTACTGTCTCTCTTCCTCTCTCTTCACATGTCCTTTAACCTTGATCACCCAAGTGCCATCTCTTTGTCCTGTCTGTCCCTGTCCATTTAAAACACCACGCTGTGACGGAAACCCTTCAGCTACTATGACTTACTTACAATCCTTAAAATGTTAAACTGAACATATAATTGGTCAAGATCTCCACAGATCTCCACAATCCTTTTAATTTGCAATCACAATGTATGTTGTTCTAGACTGCATTCTCCTCAGTGATCCAAGGCTTTACTTGCTGTTACATGGTCTTCTCTCTTGTCCAGACACCACCCATCCTCCTCATTTCCCCATCCTCTGCAACCATGACACAGTTACATAATTGCATTTGATAAACTATGTGGCACCCCCCACCTCCTCCTCCACTCAACGCTCTCCAATCTCACATCGCACTCATCTGTTATGTCTGAGACAGAGGAGACAAGATTCCCAGACAGACTTATCACGGTCTGTTTTGTTACCGCACTGTGGAACACACAGTTACTTTTATCTGTTCCTTCAAAAGAAAGGGAAAAAATCCCTCCCATTAAAAGACAGAATTTGCAGGCCATCGTTTCAATGCTGAGAAATTCCAGATAAAGTCACCCGGCTGTAATCTCTGTTTTATCAGTTAAGCACAATACTGCACAACGTTTCATATCGGTTGTGTGTGTGTTTGTGAACAGTTTCCTCTCAGTGAGCTCATTGTTTTTCAGCCAATGATTCTTTATCCGAGCTGTGGACTTGGCTGGCCTTCTAGTGTGGGTGCAAAAGCTAATGCTCATGTTTGTGACACAATGTACGACTACACAGACACTGGATAGCACACTGCTAACTAACCAACCTCAAAATGAATGGTATACCTGAAGATCCAATGGTTTAAAAAATACACATTTTTCAAATTATTTGAATTTGCGGCACAACAGATCCCGACTTGCAGAGTAGAATCACACTGAGCCCAGCCCAGTTTTATGCAAGGGTCAACTTTCAACATGACTTAAATAATACACCAATTGTGGTTGTCAGTTGTTCATTGGTTACTGATCAGTGACCAACCACTGATTTATAAGGAAAAGCAGTTTCAATGGTTTTGCATGGATGTTTTGGTTTGTGCATTGCCTTCACTGACAAAAGGTCCTATTCTTTCTTAGGCTTCCTGTCCTCTTTTGTTAAGTTTGAGGTAAGTCCTGTAAGTTGCAGCAATGGCGCCAAAAGTCAGGCTTTTGGGGGTCTAATTTTCCCACTGGGACAACACAAAAGGTTGTGTACAGATGGGAAAGAGCTTAAGTTGGAGTAGCACATCTTTCTTTCTCGGAGAGAAACGGGCTGTCTCCAGACGGAACATCTGGACGCAGCAGAATGTACCAGTTGGAACTGGCAGGCCCGGAGATTTTCCACAAGCTGTACTTCCCTGAGTCGGAAGCACAGCTTGTGGAAAAGCTACACTCCCTAACCTGACAGGTCTCCTGAACTCCTTTTGCTCTTCATTGTTAAGTCTCATCGTTAAGTATTGCCCAAGACAACATGTATTTGGAGTATGGAAAGAAAAGAACAAGGGAGTGGGATGTATGAAGCCAATGTGGAAGCAAAAAGAGGAAACTGCAATTTCCTCCACATCCCGTTCCCTTTATTTTGTCCTGTCATGTGAGAGGGAGACTATAGTTCTGTTCCAGAAAAGGGAGAGTAGGGAACGAAAAAAGAGCAAGCAAATATCACAACGAATGGAGAGAGTGGGAGGGAGAAGAAAGGCACAAGAAAAACAAAAAATGTATCAAGAGCTGAGGCAGGCAGGAAGCCGGCCATGGGCTTAAGTGCAGGGAAATTAACATCAAGCTGTCTTTGGCTCCATTGCTCACCACAAACAAGGGCCCAGCCTCTTCCAGGTGTCTCTATAGCCTATAAGAAATACATTTAAAGGAAAGAGAAGTTGCACGTCTAGCCGCTGCTGCCGAGGTGAAACAACACACCGGTTTGAACTTCACAGAAAATATGTAATTACAAGGTCAAAGTTTAAATTGTAATGGGCAAGCGTGCTCACCACAGCAGGTAAGTGCTATAGACTGCAAATAGATGTGCTGAATTAGAAGGAAGCTATGGTGCTAATGGCCAAAAACTAATAAGGCCACTTAAGTCAATTAGGGATACTACAACCATCATCCTCAACTCACTCAATCCATCTAGTTTTATGTTCGCTGCAAAGCCAACAGTTCCTAGTTATTTTCCTGGGTGACATGCCATTAAAGCAATATTGCACTGTTTTTAGGCTATGTCCTCATACACAATAGATATTTATAGATTCTGGAATCTCTTTTTTCATCGCAGTGGGGATGAATATTGGTACTTTCCCAAAATATTACCACAGTATGTTTTTTTTTATTAATAATCATCACTACATTAAAAAACAAGATTTCAGCATGTCAATATCCGAAAACCATCTTGTATCACAATAAGTATATAATAAATTGTCCAGCTCTACAACATCAGTCATGAAAAATGAGTTGCAACACTTGCAGTGTACCATGACTGTGTTTCAGTGGTACAAAGAACTGATTGATCTAATTGTGTAGATTAGATTGAGAGAGTACAGTGAGGTAGAGCTGATGGTATTTTGAGTAAGCAGGATGGCAATCATGAGGCATCTATAGTCTGGTCTTTCGGACTCTGCCACAACCAGCACACACATAGAGACACGTACACAGACACACACAGCCACAGACACAGACACACACACACACACACACACACACACACACACACACACACACACACACACACACACACACACACACAGGCTGGGAGGCAATATCAAGGCTGGCTGGGGGGCAGTTAGGCAGCTGTTGGCGTCTCCGATGAAATTAGCACCAGGTTCAACTGTAAACAATGAGCTCATTCACTCTGCTAGCGCAGCACACCACATCTGTTTTGAAATAGTCTAATTCAAGGCCCACACTGAGGTTATCCACTTCCCCCTTGTAAAAACCAAACTGAGTAAAGCACTTGAGAAGCCTTACAGTCATGTAATGTTCTGCAGTACAGTGAATGACATTTCTTATATGTGTGACCAGCATATATACTTCATCCATACATGGATCAGTACAGAGATTAACATTAACTAGAACTGTGAGCAGTTATGAATGGGGGCCAAGCCACCCCGTGCGACTCAGACCCTGTGTATTGCAGAACCCACGGAAGTTTGCCCCAAAGGATGACGGGCTCAGGGCAAAAGTGAGGACAGACGCCAATGTCTGAGCCGTGGTATTCGCTGTAATGAGAAGTGCACTGGAAGTGCAAAAATCTGAATGTGTGCCGATTTGGATTTGTTGTATTAAATCAAGCCCCATTTGACCAATCGTTACTTACACTTATACTTATATACTATATGGCTGGCCTCAGGAGTGACCCGACATTAAGACTGTTTCATTACATTTGTATCAATGCAACAAAAAATGAGAGTGACAAGGAAAAATGCACTTATGTTATGTAACTAGCAGATTTGGAGTGCCAAAATTCTTTTGACAACTTTTCATCGGACATATCTGGAGATTCTATGTGCAAAGTTTCAGGCAGATGGTGCTTAAATTGTAGGAGCTGGAAAAAGTAGGTTTTGGATATGTGGCGATTTAGCATATGAAATGTGCTGCAGAAGTGGTCCTATGTCAGAAAACCCAGCTCTATTCAGGGAACATATGGATAAAAGGTTTACGAATGTGTTATTTAAAATGTGGAAGTTACAGGCAAAAACGCGATTGCATCCATTACAGCGCCAGCTAGTAAAGAACATGTACAATTTTTGGTATGGAAGAACTGTGTCCTATTCTATATGTACAATATAAATTTAAAAGGTCTCAGCATAATGGTTTGGCTGAAATTAATGTTTGATGTTTATCTTGTAATAAGTCACACCCACATTGACCAGTCATGACCACCTTCAAGATATGGCCTCAGGATTGGCCCTACATCATACTGACCAAATTTCGCAAAAATTGGCGTAGCCGTTCAAGAGATATAAACTTCCCATATTTTACCACCCCCTAGTGGCCAAAATTTGGCTAATCCCTTCACAGTGTCATGGCAACCAAGGATTTGGTTCAAATTTGGTGTTAATAGCATTTAGTTTGACCAACCAGTTCACATTTTCATAGCTACCTACAGAAATTTGTTCATTAATAATTTGCGCATTTTTTGACCAAGCAAAATTCTTTTGATAACTTTAGATCAGGTCCAGCTGAAGAGTGTACTAGCCAAGTTTCACGCTGATCGGACAGTGCGAAAAAGTAGGTTTTCCAGTTTTTCTGATTTTGCGGAAGTGGGCGTGGCCAATTGCAAAGTGATTCAGCTCCATTCAGGGAATCTAGGGATGAATGTGCGACATACGGTGTTGGAGTTATAGGCAAAAACACTTTGGCCTAGGTTATAGTGCCCCCTGCAGGCGGATATATGTAGTTTTTTGTGTTTGAGGTACATGCAGGTGTCTGGACCAACGCTCAAAATTACACCGTCCTCCCTTGCACGGTTTAGCCTGCAGCACCACTTTCAGCCGGAGAAAAAAAAACCTTACAATTACGATAGGGCTCCTAGCACCGCTGGTCCTAGGAAACATGTCTGCTTGCATACAAGTTCCCTCGGCTCCTCAGGCTTGGACCCCAATTACAAGAGGGTTCCTAGCACAGCTGGAACTAGGAAACACGTCTGCTTGCATATGCAGGCCCCTCGGGTTTGGCCTCCTAATGAAGATTGTGTATGGAAGACTTCCTGTTTACTTGAAGGGAGAAAAATGATTGTAGGCTCATCCAACTTCAGATGTTTGAATAACATTAATTGGGAAAGAGAGTATATATAAGCTTCGTTACAGGGATTACAATTAGTTTCCTCCTACTTCCTAACATCACCAACAAGGTGCAACTGCAGGTCCAAAATAGTCAAAGGCAAACTTCCAAGATATCACCTTAAAGGGTTTCAATCAGACTGACCCCTTCAAGTCAAGGGTTTTGTCTGTTAGAGCTAATGGTCACACTCTTTAATCCATTTAATTGTGTACAATATTAATAGACATTCTACATGCCACACAATGCTTTAAAATTGATTTTAGTTTATTACATTTATTACACCATTAAAATCAACTTACAGACAGAGCTTCCTTGAGATGATCCAAATTAAATGTACTGGATCAGCTTTCCTCAGTTACCCATATTGGTGTTTGTGATCAGTTGTAAACAACAGTGATAACCAATGTCTCCTGAAACCATAACAAAAAGATTCATAGTAAGGTTTTTTGATGCTTTGTTGTGTGGAAGGGCCATGCAGAGGAGGATGAAGGTTAGGGACAGCTGTTCAGCTTCAGTTGTCAGCTTCTCAGAGCCAGGAAACTCTGAAGGAGTCGTGTGCAGAGTCAAATCTTCTAATAATAATAATAATAATAATAATACATTTAATTTGTATAGTGCCTTTCAGGGTACCCAAGGACACTTAACAAAATGGAACAAACAAAACAAAGAATAAATGGATAAATAAAAAAGATAAAAAATTGAAAAGTTGATTGATTTGGCTGGATCTAGAGCTGATAGGCCTTATTAAAAAGATGGGGTTTTAAGTCTCTTTTGAAAGTCTCCAGAGAGGTCTTCTGGAGGAATAGACAGCAGGCATCAGATTCTGCTCTGATCTGGAGCTTATTACCACCGGATAATAAGCTCAGAGATTACTTTTTACTCTTTGGTACTGAATTCACAAATAAACACACACACTGTAGTTCACAGATAATGAACAGTTAAGTATTCTGGCTGTTTGGGCAGAGTAACACGAATAAAACCAATTCATCTTGCCACCAAACGCAGACATGGAAGGTGTACATTGGCTTCGTGTTTGGTCTGAACAAAGGTGATTTGTAATGAAAGGGCTCAAACTAACAAAATCACCAGTATGATTCTCAGTAAATCTCTGCTGATGTGATAGCACAGTAAAACAGAGACCTTACTTTCTGGAGATGCTCCTTGTACAAAGCAGATATCATGTTTTGTGTCTGGCTACATGAAGGAGCCCAGCTTTCACTATAGGGCCGTGCCTGAATGACAAAGCCTTAGAGGGAGACAGTGGGTGACTCACACAGAAACGTGCAGATCTATAGCTAGATACTGTATATAGGTCAATCCCTATGTCTCCTATAGCACACAGAGCATGTGTGGAACATGCAGAAAGAACAGCTGTAGCAACCACTGGACATATCCAGAGGCGAACCCAGACGGTAAAAAAGACAGGAAATGTGGGTGTTGACCTTCACCACATGCAGGATCTTTTCTCCTATGACTATTAACAACAATGTGAGTCAATCATATTATTGTCTTTAACCTTGAAACTTTCTCTTCTCTAAATCTACTGTTTTAATCGAAGAGTAGCTACAATTGTGTTGGTGGAGCCCAAAATAGAAAACAAGTGTAAAATCTAATTCTTTCTGCTTACAGTTTTTAGTCATGCTGTCCTTGGCTGGCAAGAGGGTCAAAACAGACAAGAAGAGCAGGTGGCACCCCGGTGGGTGATGCCAGGTTGGTGGGTGAGGATTGGTGGGCGCTGCCCTTTCACGATCCACGTGCCATCTGCCTCGGCCAACAGTGACTCCGTCCCGGTGACACAGAGGGAGCGGAGGGACGGAGGAAGAGAACTCTACTGCCATGTTAGAAAACCTACATATCGCTTTCACCACCATCCTCCACTTAATTCTCAGCCAGTCAGACCTGGCTCCAGTTTCTGTAGTAAACTACACTACTGTTAAACTGGTGTTATATTATGCCAGTATTAATGGTGGGAATACATTTGGAGAGACTTGACATAAGTTCAACTCAACTTACACAAACATGCATATGTTTTTCAGCACAGAGTAAAGGGAGGGATTGGCCCCGTCTCCATAGAGACTTGATGTCACACTCTGCCAATTTAATTTGGCATACCAATTTGTGGAATAGTTAATTGCAACACTGCTCTATTTAACAGTCAAATGAGCTTTGGAAGATGTCCTCTGTCTTGTGACCTTAGAAATGTCATATATTTTAATCAGAGCCTGGAAGTGGCTTGAGCAATAGTTCACCATGTGTGCTATCCTTTGTGAAGTTTTGATAAATGTAGCTCTTCCTTTGCTGTTGCTTCTGCCACTATTCATCTTCTACATCAAAAACAGGATAAATGAGGAGGTCAGGATGGCCTTGCAATCTGCTGCTGGCAGCTCATGTTTATGAGCATCTGCTACACCTGGCTTTTTTGTTATAAAAAGGGAGATGGGCAGAAATAAAATGGGGGCTTGTTGCAGTGCTTAAATTTGTCTCGGCTTTCTCCATCCTTCTCCCATCGGAACAAGAGAGGGGGAAAAAGTCGTATGAGCTATTTACGAGGAAGGTCACACTGAGAGGGCATGGCATGGAGCCAGCAGTCTCTCTCTCCATCCTCACTCCCTGTGTCTTTCTTTTATCCTCTCCACTCTACCTCTCCTGTTGTAACTCTCTCAAGGCTAAAATCGACACTTTTATTTTGGGACTGAACATGTTGGTAGCGGAGATTTTGCAGCAGTCTTCGGTATCATCCAATGTTCCAATTATAAGTAAATTCTAAACAGGATGAGGTTGAAAGCTAGTATATGTCTGGACTGTGGTGGTCATGGGCTCCTGAGGACATGATTGAAGAGTTGTCTGCATCTTGCTATGAACTGTGTTTCTCGATAAAATTAGCCAAACAACATTCCGTAGGCTCTGCATGTAGTCCGCGCTCAGGGTCGTGCACCTACCAATTTTTGGGTCTGGCCGTGCATGGCACGGGGCTTTTCATTTCAAGATAGAGGAGCTTGATGGGGATTTTTTTCTCTTTTGTTCACATTGTTGAAAAAAAATCCAACAGGGGTAAGTGCAACATTGTAATACAAAAGGATATTTGACCCTCATTTCAAAAATACACTTTCTCCTATTCAAAAAAAATTTCAGGCTTACTCCAGCCCACTTTAAATATCCAGGTCAAGGCGGGACTGTATTTCGATGTCGTGTGTGCAACCCAATAGTGGTAAAAGCAGCTAGCAGCAGTTAGCAGCTATCTCAAAGAAGAACAAACCAAAAACCCTGCAAAATGGGGTCAGAAAGCAGTCATGAGCTACCGCAAATGACTGTTATTGACACATGATGCCATGATTTAGATACTAGTACTATTCGACACATATCCTTGCTTGCAGAACAATGGCATGCTATCCAAAGTACACACTTAGGTGACATTATGCCCCATTGTAAGTTACCAAGGGCAATTTAAAGAAGGGTTTTTCGTTGCGGGTCCTTGTGCAATCTCACTTAGCACCTCCCATCACAACAAACCAAGGAGATACAGTTCAATATTATTATATCAAGCTGTTCAATTCTACCCTTTTTGTAGCTTGGAACTGATCAATATTGTATATTAGAATGTGAATAGAAAATGTTAATCAGCTGCTGAACCCTGATGTGCTCTTTTTGCTATCATCAGGTCCTTGTACCTGAGGAGAGCAAACCCCCCTTCCATACTTGAAAACTCAAGAGAGCACTCTAGCAGGAGTAGACAGCAGTAGAGGCAGAGGAGAGTTAGATTGGGTGTGAAATACATTCTGCAACTTTCAAACAAAGAAAAAGCGCTGTGGCATCGCTGGTGTTGAGGGCTCTCCCTTTGATGTTTAATTTAGAGAGAGGGGGAGGGTGGGGAGTGGATGTAGGGAGAGACGGTGGAAGTGTTGAGTGTATTGAAACTCCACTTTTTTCCATCAAAGGCTTTGGTTTTCCTCTCCTTTTCATTTATTCACCAACAGTAATAAAGGAGACTACGGGCTGGAATACAGCAGATGAGAAAAAAGGCGCAGGGACTGTGAATAAGGAAAGAGGAGGTGAGGGGGGAAGGAGGCATGGAGAAAGAGCAGGAGGAAGCAAGGAATGTGAAAAGCAGTTCATAAAGAAATTTCAGGCGGTGGGTCGAGCCAAATCTGGCTCTAGTATTTGCTCACTCCACTATGCAGACCATGCGGGTGCAAAGGGCCTCCGCACCACTAGGGGGCCCCCTCAAGTTGCAAGTCTGGCCTCAATATCTGAGGAGTGACCCGTGCCTTTGCATTACATGGTATAGGCTCGACTTGACTTAACTAGACTCGAATCGCCTCACCTTGTTTTCTTTTTCACCGAGATAAGTTGCAAACAGTACCTGGTACTTTTTTGTCGTAGCAACTCTGCTGTGGTTCCAAGTGAGCCAAAGTGATACGTCCACTGACTGGTCAGAGAAAATCATCATCCAGCAAGAGCTTCATGGCTGGTGTCTATACCACGCTGCGTCACTATGACGACCAGCTACTCTACTAAGCATGGACAGGCGAAGCGTGTTGCTCTGCTCTGATTCAACATGCGAAGTCTGATGAGATTGGCTTGGCTGTCGGCCATCTGAGCCATAGGATTCTCTGATTGGCGGTGTGCTAGCGAATCAGCGCGGTGTGTGGGAGGAGCGGAATACTGTGTGCGCTTTGTTTTTCTATGCACTCCATTCCGTCATTTTTTTTTCCTTGTTTTGGAGTACTGGCACAAGACTAGCTGTTACGACCATTCAGGATTCAGAATAAATCTGTGTTCATTTGGTAATGCCTCGCTGCATGTTTAGTATGCAGCTGTTTTTGTCTGAAATAGTTAAGTTTCGTTTTTATCGAAAGTAAAGAGAGTTCCGTTCAAAACCCTCTCGTCCAGCATCTTTTTTATACACTAGCGCCGCCCATTTATTGCATCTCATGCAAGTGCAGAGCGTACACGCTTCTCTGGAGCTAGCAGCACATCGAAGCGGTGTGTTCAATGCAACTTTTCTGCCGAACGGGTCAGACAAAAGGCAACAGAGTGGTCAGATAAAGGCAGTTGGCTGTTGGTTTGAGTCTGGGCGGTGTGTGGGGGCCTTTAGGCAGATGTCTGTCTGCTGTATCCTCGTCCAGTGGGACTGGCTCTGCTCTTCAATATTTGCCACGTAACATTACTTGTTTCAGTGCGTTTTCAGTTTATAGGTCTCTAATGTGAAGTATGCTAAACAACACTAATACATATTAGGCCTATTGTGGATTATTATGGACTATTGTGGCAGTAGATTATTGCTCTGTGTGGATTATTGTTAACTCTAGTGAGTTAGTTGCTTCTTTCTGTCTTCATTAGAATATTTATTATGACAATATAATTTGAACAAATTTGCCAACATTCCTACAGTTTAGTTGTGTTTTTGATATACTTTGTTTTATCCAAAAGAATCATTCAAAAAAGTACATTTAAAGTAAACTATACTATATATGACTGTTAGTTCTGCCCACAGAATATAGGTTAAGACCATTTCATCAGTTAGGCACGAGTAGTCCAATTTGTGTAAAATATACACAACAATATTCCTTCAGTATCACATAGTGCTCATCAGTCATTTATCTACGTTTCATAACTCTAACAAGTACAATGTGTCAAACTGCTTAAAAGTGACATTTTTGAAATCGGGTGGATGCTTTAAAGGGACGCTGTACTCTGTATTGTAACATTTAATATAAAAACAGAATATGAATTTCTGCATTAGTGTAACATAACTCAATTATATAGTATGAATATTTGCTTAGGATCCATTTTGCTCTGTAACCTCTGAGTTTTGTCTTTGCAGGGGCAATTCTGAAATATTTCGGAGGAAGCAGCACGGCCGCCTTCAGCACCACCAGACCAGGGTGTTTGAGTTTAAAAATGTTTTACAATTTAAAATAAACATTTTTGAGGAACACTACATCAGTTTCATTTACTGACCTATAGAGGATCCCCATTGTTTACCTTCTATTATCATTTTCTATCAGTTCAACTTGCTCTGGTGGGTCAACTTAAGATGTTTGATTTTAATTTGAGAGAGGTTTTCATGCCTCTAGCCTGTTTTCCTCTTAAAATGTAATAGATTGGTGCATCTTTGTGGATAACTAAAAGGGTTAGGAATCTATCCATCGTAGTTTGACAAAATTGGGGCCCTGAAACAGCATCTTGCATAGGGCCCCCAAAAAGACAGAAACAGCCCTGATCCCTTGCACTCTCTTCCTCCTATTTCCACTCTCTCTTTATCTCCTCTCAACCCCCTCTCCATCTCTCCTTCCCCTTTCATCTGCTGGGGAGTCCTTCCTCCTCCTTTCTGTTCACTGAGTGAGAAGTGGAGCTGTGTGCCAGGCAGAGGAAGCAGTTAAAAATTAATGGAAGCTGAGTGACAGAGAAACCTGCAAGGGCGTGTCGCCCACCACACACACACACACGTCTGCATTCAGGAACATAGTTTCCCTCCTCTTTTCCTGTATTCAGGCCTCCCTTTCTTCAACACTCTCTGCTTCAGTGTGTCTCTGATGAAGAGTCAGCCAGTAGAGGTGAAATAGAAACAGTGAACACAGCAGAGGCAGACATCTAGTGTTTGATGGTCATTCCAGTTGTTTGGTGCATTTTTTTTACATGAAGTCATGCATATTTTGTGATAAATATGAAGTTTCATATCCTGCCTGCTTGTCCAGAAATGTCCGATAATTGGCCTAAGACTTGTTTCGTTGTGTCTGTTTATCTTGGCATGATAGAGGTTTTGTTTTGAGGTTTGTGGACTTCAGTGTGTATAATAGGTTTCATCTACTGATGTGTGTTTGAGAAAAATACAAATCTAAAAGGCTACATTTTTATAAAACTTTTGAAAAGACTAGGTGTGTTTTCATACAGAACATACCATGTACTAAATGAGTGTGGCTATTGTTTAATCAGTCTTAACGAATGATGCCTCAGGACAGCCTGACTGTCAGGGTGACTTGACATGATGTTCTTTTCTAATCAAACTCTTTCATGATGCATCATTTGTAGAAGTTGTTGAATTGTTTAACAGCAGTAGTACAACTGTGAGCCATTACAGGTTGTGCTTTTTAATTATTATAGGTTATAATGTTATAATTTAGCAGTATTGATGTACCTGCATCTCAAGTAATCACTTGTGTTTGGATCTTCCCCACTGTACTGAAGTGTAACAAACAGAAGAAAATGATTTTTACACAAAGACAGAAAGAACTGAACAGCTCTATATTGGTTATGGTTTAGTGTAGTTGTACAGATAACATGTTTATCATCAAAAAAATGTGTCTGCTAGCATAAATTTAGAAAATTTAAAAGGTGAAATCACTTAAAATAATGTGTTCATTCATTCATTGTGTATTCATTTGTTGCATTTAATGCATGTACAAGAAGGCCCAAAAGATTTGAAATTTGGCAAAGCTGTTTTGCAAAATTCACCGCATTTTCACTTCGCTCAACAACTTTAAACAATTGTGCAATTTGTTAGGATAGTCCGGGACATTCGAGTTCAATGATTAGATCATTTTACACAGTGGGTTCTGCTGCTGACCCGGGCAGGTTAGGAGAGCACAAACAAAAAAAGAATGTGGTCACATGCTGCCCAGATCACCTCTGAATGTGGTCTGAGTGATCGAATCTCAGAAACTGCCTCTATGCATCCTGGGGGCAACTACACCTGTACTTCAGATCACTGAGGATACATATTAGTACCAGGTCTGAATGTCTTCTCTTTCTCGCTGGTCCTGTTTGTACCCAGCAGAAGATCTGACCTCTCACCCCTGTCCTGGGATAGCCTGCATCTTCAAAACACATACACGAACTGGAAACCATGCTATCAGAACTCATTTGCATTCTGAAAAGGAAGATGTAGACTATGCTATGCCACACACATATAGAGTCACCCTGACCCCTGACCTCAATGTCCCCTCCCCCTTTCCCCCAGGTCTTGCACATCCCAAAGAAGAGCTGATGCATTATTCCCCAGCAGTGGATGACTGGATATTTGTTCTGAGAGAAGGCAGCCTTCCACAGTGAGAAGAACATCCCAAAACAAGTGAACTTTGTTCCACTGCAGAGGAGGTTACTTCAGTCAACTCCTCCAACATACAAATTTATTGGAAATCCACAAAAGAGGAGAATCAATGCATTGATTTTTCCTCTCAGGTGTAGGTATTTGAACCTAAGTTAACAGAATATTAGAGGATAGTGTTTACTATTCTCTTGGTAATAAACATCATATGCTTATATGCATTTTAAGGCAGCACTCTGCCACTTTAGCATGTTTACTTGACAGGAGTAGCTCTCAGCATTTGCAAATAGCCATAAAATGTCTACACATTTTTAAATGGGAAATTCAGCATTTCAAATTACAGAAAATCTGACCCATACTAAGGACAATAAATCTCAACATCTTGGCTCCTATTGCATCAAGTTGTCATTGGATTCAGTATTTTTTGTCAAACTACTATTTCAAAAGCAAAGACTGAGCATTTACCACGAGCTAATAGCCCTTTTCCCCGGTCAGAAATAAAACATAAGACTAGGGTGAACAGGCTATATTCTGCTGCATGAAGCGATGGCACGTTATCAGTTATCTGTCTTGTGGTGGTGCATACCTAAGGAAGGGATTTGAGATGCATTTTTATAAGGACGTTTTATTACTGGAGACAGCATTAGTTACAACTAATTCTAGCAAATTTGTGAGGTGAAACATAGCACCTCAGATAAAAATCACAGACAGGCTTTAAAAATCAATTAATTTTGGTGGAAAAGAGTTATTAGTTAAAAAGATGTGAAACATTCTTTAGAGTGGGACAGCTGCTAAAATGGGGGGGAACACTTCTTCATAACCATCGTTAATAAATAGTTAATTGTTTATTATTAGATAATTTTATTTAACTGTTAATAAACAATAAAAATGCCTGATAAACCATTTATTAAATAGTTGTAAAGGGTTATAAACATCAGTTGTAACTTCATGATAATCAATTGCTTAATAATTGATATATAAAGCATTTCACTGTTAATAGTGAAGTAATGCCTGTTTAACTAGAAATGTTCAATTTATTAATGATGGTTATTCATTTTGCCAACTGGGCATTAGTGAGCTGAAAGGCACCAAAGTACTAAGCATAAAATAACAGCTAACATAACTGTTGGCAGAACAGAACGGGCTGTCTGCAGAGTTCATGGCGCCAGTGACACAAACTGAAGGTTTGTTGTGGGCACAGGTTGAGTCAACACTTGTAAGACATGAGTTTGAACAAGGCAAAGCCTTGCTGTGCACATACAATCAACAGTTTTTAGGTCACAGCATGCACCACTGCTACGTGGAACATAGAAGGAGCATGCGGTTACACCCTACTCCAACACACAGAGGCCTGTGGTGGGCGGCCATTTTGGTTAAACCCATGTCGGTCTGCACTGGGGGTTTCACTACCGCACCCTTCCCCTATTCTTCCTCCCCCTGCTGCAGCTCCTCCCTCCTTAAATATCAAGACAAACCTCAGTTTACTGTATCTGAATGCTGGTCGCATGTGGACGAATGTGGCTACAACAGGCATAAAATTTCAATAATTAATTAATTACAGACGGTGATTTTTACTGCAGCTCCAGTGTAAATATGAAGTTTTCTGTTTGCATGTGTAGTGATCAAGTTGAGGTGGACAAATGCTGCTACACCTGACACGGTGCTGTGACTGACGCAGTGGATACAAAGAGGAAGAGACAGAAGTATGAATAACTACAGACAGTGACACTTACCTATAGCAGCAGCAGGAACACACCACAGCAGCATGGAAAAGGAGGGAAAAGGGAAAAATTAGTCACATGAGCGTCACAATAATTTCACACTTAACACATGATCATTTTAAAGTGTTTTAGCAAAATGGGAGTCAGCTTAACTGCTCTTTAATTTAAATTATCCTGTTAAGGCATGTGTAAGGAGTTACTGTTGATCATTAGTTTCACTCTAATGACAACATGTGAGAGGGGATTTTTTTTCCCTCTCTCTTTTCAGTTTCCAATCTCAAGATGGGCGGCTGACTCTCAGTAGTGGTTTTACATTTTTCCTGCGCGTGGCTCAAGTAACATGGTGGAGGGGGCCTGTGAAATTCCAGACAGCCTCATTAAAGCGCAGTAATTGTTTTGCGAACAGCAGCTCATAAAGAAGGCACCACTGCCCCATCTCCTTCTATAAAAGGCAGGGGGGTATGTAGTATGGATTGGGAGGTGCAGGGGTGCAGGACAAGGGGGACCCAAACTGTGGCGGTGTTGCAGAAAAAGAAGGGGAAAAGGAGGGATGGGGCGTTGTGTTTGGGGCGGTGATGACTTAAATTACCTTCCTTCCATCTTTAAATGGGGCTACATGCTGCTGAGGTTTGTGTGATTCAGCAAGCCCGGTTGATAGGTGTCTCACTGGACCCTTTCATCTGTGCCTATCTTCAATCCAGAAATATGGTACTAGCCTTCTAAACACCTTTTCAGCCCCCCCAATAACCCACACATAAGCAGATACCTACACATGTCTGAGCACTAATGATTAATCATGCATACAGATAGCAGGCACCCACACAGATTAGAACACAGTACACCGCACTAAATCTGCCATGACTTTAACTTCTCTGTGGAGAAGTTGCACAGTGCAACATGTCTCATTTCTTTCTTTTATCTTCATGGAATTCTGTCTCACAGGGCGCCACCGACATCGCTCTCTCAGCCCATAGCCAGAGGCCTATAGGCAAATAAAAAATCATCTTCTCCTTCATTGCACCTAAGGAGGTAATAAGGGTGAAGCTTCACCAAATGTGTTTGTTCTTCACACCCAGGCCCTGCTAATTGCCTCCTCCTGCAAGCCTACAGTTTGCATAATGATGCCAGTTGACAAACTACTCTTTCCCTTTCACACAAATATCGGGCAATACCTTTACACCACCTTTGTTTATTTTACAGTGGCCAAAACAACGGCAGCATGGTACCGCAGTGTGTGTTTTTGGATAGTATGCTAGCATTCCTCAAGTAAAGTAGGCATGAAGTGGAACACAATGGTGTCTAGTGTGACATTTTACATATGCAATGGGCAGCTGCGATCTTAACAATTGCATAATATGGCAATAGCAATCAGTCACTGTCCCTATGGCCCCTGCTTTTTCCCCCCAAGTTAGCTGTAAACTGTTGCTGTTTTTTAAATGTTGCACTTTCGCAAAGATAACATGTCGTTGAAACATCATACACCTGCCACATCCTATCCTACCACCTCACCAGATCACTCTTTTTACACGTCACTTCTGCACTGTTTCTACCTATTATGACCTTGTATACTGAACGATGAGTTGATATAAAGGTGCAACAGCCATGCTACAAAAGCTCTGATTGAGTGATGCAAGTGAAAACCTGTTTCTCATCCAGTCATCAGTCTTTTGCTGACTGATTAAGTCAGTGTCCTGATTTTATCCTGTATTTTCAAAGCACAGCTGATTGCTTGTCATACGGTGTGATGTAAAATGTGTGTTTAAAAATAAACCCAATAGCAAACAAGGGTAGTTGAAATTTTGAGGTGGAGAAATCCCTCAGTGGGTTTCACTTTCACATGGTGATTAAGTACTTAAGATGATTGTGCCCCCCCAGCACTGATGCTCATAACAGGATTGGTCTGGCAAATGTTTCTCTGCTTAACATATTTCAAGCCCCTCCTGAATAGTGTCACGTTTTCATCTGAAAAGGCAGATGAACTGCAAAGACAAAAGACAGATGAAAGTTCTTGACTTTGTCTTCTCTCTGGATGGGGGAGGAAGAGGCATTCTTTTTTTCTGTCTGCATGGCTCTGAGTAGTCAGAGTGAGCCAGCAGGGGGTCCCTACTTTCTCTGCAACTAAAGGGATTAGCTGTAATTGGGACAAAAGCACTGTCCTCAAGCTTTTTTTCCTCCCTGGGCCTCCCTATTTATCAGGCCGCTAACTACAGTCAGCTCCACTGCAGGCATCATATCTGTACTGACTTGTCAAATTTGTTCTGCTTGGGGTACTTCTGAATTCCAGTTGCAGGATAAAAAATGTTCTCTATGAAGCTTGCAGACTCATTTAGACACTTGTTGGAAGAATCCTTCAGTGACTTTGTGTCTGGGGTTAACAATACCAGACTGGGAAACCATTTCATTTATCTGTGACCTTTCCACTGGCCCGGCTGTTATTTCTGCCTTGTCTAGTTCTGGTGGCGCTGAGAATGCTCACATGTTTCCTTTCTCACTCTCTTATCTGACAAGTCTCAGAGGCCTCATCTCCAATGAAAGTGATACCACTAAGACTGGTGTACAAGGCTGGGGAACTGTCAGAAAAGCGGAAGGTATCTTGCTACTGAAAAGAAAGTCTGATTCTGCATGTTATCTATTTTAAGTCTCATACAGCACTTCACTGTCTCATTTGAGTACAGAAGAAAAAAACTACATGCATACTGAATACTGAAGCAACATCCTCCATGCAACCTTCTGTAAGCATTCTTCTGCAAGAGATCAATAAATGATGAAGGAGTGCTGGTCATTTGGCAGGATACTATGACACCATCCACATGGAAACGCTTCTGTGTGTGTAAACGCACATGTTTTGCATCGTTTTGGTCGATCTACCACATGGATCCTGTAAACATAGTGCCTGTAAACGCGCTTTTTTGAAACCAGGTCTCAGGGTAGAAAAATTTGAAAACACTGCCCTTGAATTCTGGTGTGGACAGCGAATCTGCATACTTTACGTATTGATGGTGCCATCGCCCCACCCCTTGACCTCTAGCCTTCGACCTCTTAACCCCGCGCCATCTCATAACAACAACAACAACAACAATGGCAGACTACATGCCTGTGTTCGGGCTGCAGAAGATATTGAGCCTAATAGGGTTACTAGGGCAAAATATTGTGCTCCTCTGCCACTACGCTAAGTGAAAAAGGATTATGGACAACCAAATAGCCATTTTCTTCTTCTTCTTGTTTTGTTCGGTTTCTCCTTTTTCTGTCTTTTTGTTTACAGTGCGCAAGCTCCGTCTCTTCTTCTCTGTTTTTGGTGAATTTCAAGTGCCACCTATAGGCCTGGAATATGCACTACAGTGTGTTGAGTCATTTTCAATGGATCTGTTTGGACGCAAATATTCTTGAAACGATGCCAAAGAAGACAAGGGAAAAAAGATAGCTTTGGATTTGAAGATCTTAGGTCATTTGCGATGACAGTCCACTAACATGCCTGTTGCAGCCCTTCGCAAAAACAGTGATTCTTGCTGCAATACCCTCCACATCCAGAAAAACCTAAGCTGAATTCAATCAAACAGATGCCAACTCCTGGCCTTAGACTGTTTTAAGGAGGAATTGAACAGCAGTCTTAAAGTGAGGAGCAAGTGGCAAAACAGAAGTCTTACGTCTTGACCCCCAGAGAGCCCCATTAAACAGCACAAAAGTCAGGATTACTGGGCTGATTTTATGGCAACCAGATGGCATGGGTTGCCTGTGAACTAGCCTCCACCCCAGTAAAACAGTGACCAGTTGAACCTGGAGTCATATAAACCTGGCGTCCAAGACAACAAGGCTCCAACCATCGAGACGCCTCACTTCGGTCAAGTCACCTGAGGACGTCATCTTAGTTTTGAAGCTTGCTCCCTTCTGGCATATGATTCCCAGTCCTCTCCACATAGTTCTCATTAAAAGGGTAAAATGGCTGTGCAGTGCAAAGATCTTGACGGCTGTATAACCACAATAGTACAGTTTAATATATGTTTGCAGCAAGCACACTTGCAATGCATATTCTTGTTTTGCAGAAAATATTCAGATATTTATTCTGCTGTGTTAAGTAGGTCTTGTAGGCCTTACTGTTGGGTTTGCACCTCTTGAAGCCCTAATGTTGCAAACTGATAAACAAGTGTATTTGACACATACTTGCCTCAGAGGGCTAATCTCAAGGTGTCACAGAGGGTTCATGACTCTTTGCAACCTCATGACAAAACAGCCAAAGCCACCTCTTGACTGACTATAGGGTCTGGACCACTGTAACAAAAAACAAAAAGGAAAAGGGGTGGTGCTGGGGGGATTGTGTCTGGCCTTAAGAAATGCAGGTTCACTCTACAAACACTATCTTGAAAAGTAATCAAGGGAGGGACACTTAAAGGGCTTAATTGCCCCAAATGTCACAGGCCTTCTTTAAGTCCTCAGTTTAACAGCCTCAGAACCTGGGCCTCTGAGAGGTCAGACAGAGGGCAGGTTGAACAACGTGCCAAAAGAAATTTTGGGTTGCATGCAGAGCATCTAGCACAAGTGTAGCCCACTTGGTTACGGGCTGAACTTGTATGTGTCAGGTGAACTGTTGTTTTGCAAAGACACAGACCTGAGAAATCATAATTAAAGGTGTAATGCATCAGAGTTAGCCACCTGTCTGATTCATAATATGGGCATATGATACCAGAGTGACTGTTAACTGCTGCTAACAGTAGCTTCTGTTAGCTAGCTACCCCCATTAGCCACAGCCCTCTTAGCTGACTCTGACTGGGCTGGGAGCTCAGAGGACAGGGGGAGGGTTGGTGTTTTCACTGCTAGGTGGTTAGTATGTTATTGACATAACATCACAAGTATAATTTTTCCTTTTGTTCCTCATTTTTGCTATTTTTTTTATTATTTACAACTTAAATTTTCAGAACAATTTTGGTTTGCATATATTTTCTGGATCTGCCCGAGAGCTGACCATATTTTTATTCAATGAAACCCATAAAAAACACAACATATAATACTGTATGAAGACAGTATGATGTCAAAATGTTTTTGATGCACTTTACAGTACTGTACAGTACAGTATTGAGGAAATATGTTTGTCACCTCGATCAATTTAAGGTAATTTCTATTTAATTTGTGTACATTTTAGTCATTTACATTAAAAACACACTGTTTTGGTAGTATAATAAGAGTAAAAGGTAAAAAAATCTAGATTCCCAAAAATCAAAACAGAAAAAATGGAATTCCCAAAAATTAAAACGGAAAAAACGGAATTTGGGAAAAAATAAAATGGATTTTATAGGGCCCTATGTTGGGTAAGATATGATCTGGCTGCACTGTGTTCAGATCCACCTCTAACATGAGAAACACCACTGACCACAAGACAAACTGAAATTGGAACAAGGACGACTCTTTAAATCAACGATGGTCTGTTTGTGTCGTCACACTGTTCTCTGTCCATCCTGTTCCCCTCATTTTCTCTTACATCTGGAAAGCAGGAATGGTTTCCTTGCCATCTACACACACACACACGTGCACACGCTCACACACACACACACACACACACACACACTGATGTAATGTAGATCACTCTGCCTGATGGGAAGCATATGAGCTGAGAAAGGAACATTGGAGGAAGGGGGCGTTGTCACCAGAACACACAAGATCTCTGCCAGAACTCAGCTGAAACTCAGTTTTTCCAGGACTTTTTTTCTTATCATACAAGCAGCTTATAAGAGGGGCGGACATCAGATTCTTCCCCTGCTGATTTAAATGTAATCCCAGTCTCTAAACCAGGTAGACACTGGTGTTTCTTCCATTGGTTTAATTTGAAATCAGTCCATTTCATTCCAAACACAAAGACATTTAGTCTAAATTGAAATCTGATTAAATGAGAAATCATACATATTTTCATCTAAATGTTGCCAATCTTGGTGCTTCTAGAGATGTATGCATCCTATGGTGGGTGACAAAAATTTAACTGCACTCTTTATCTTAAGCTGAAAGTCTAAGAAGCAGGGATTGCTGGCTCTGCATGTGGAACCTCAGACAAGAGTTATTGTGCACTCCTCTCTTGCACAGCAATGTAGGGGGTATGTTCAAGAACTCCTTTTGGCTCTGTCAGGGCAATTGTTGCCTGCCTCCCCACTATTCATTGGCTAACTCTTTCCATGGCT
Source organism: Acanthopagrus latus (assembly GCF_904848185.1). NCBI lineage: Eukaryota > Metazoa > Chordata > Actinopteri > Spariformes > Sparidae > Acanthopagrus > Acanthopagrus latus. Next base: position 28,552,351 of record NC_051045.1, on the reverse strand, counting down.
GGACCAATATCTGAGCCAAAACAAATTCCCCTGTGCTGTTCTCTGGTGCAGCTCTGCTCTGTTTGGTTGTTTGCCACCACCACTATTGTCACTACTTCTCCAAGAGACAAAATGGTTGCCATGAAGGAAAGGAAAAAACTGAGGAAGAAGAAAATAATACAAGTGGAAGTGAGAGGTTGTTGGCAAAAGTTGCATCTGGTCTGTTGATTTTTCTTTATTATTACAAGTTGCAGGCAAGAAACAATTTGACTTCTTCAATAGTTCTGGCAGATATTTTATTACAGATGAACTCATACCCCACCTGAACTGATACATAGCAGTTTCAGAAAAAAAAACACAAAGTCAATACTGAATCTGAACTTTCTTTATTTCACTTCTACTTCAGCCTCATTTAGCATGTTTTCCTTTTCCTAACTTTCATGTATCTCAGGTTTATAATATGCAGCAGTGTTACACCATATTGGTGCCGCCTGCCACCAGGAAAAAGCTGAGAGGGCTTGAAATGGTCGGTCACGCAAACATACACAGCCTAACACACACTCATAAGTGCTGTGCATCCAACAAGAATGAGCGGTAAACAACAGCACCCACTCGCATAATAGCGAGAAAAAAACAGCAAGAACAAGAATCCGATTAAAGTAGCAAGCTGGGTGAGGTGGTGCTGGAAATGAATTGTGCGTACTTTGCAGTTGGTATAAACCCTTTCGTGCTGAGGAGCGATTACCTAGTTTGCAGCGCTGGTAATCTGAAAAGCAGCTTGGAGAGAGTTTTTAAAGACGCAGCAGTGGTGGCAGCCTGTCCTCTCTCCCCCTGACCAGCATGGGCCAGCCTCACAAGGCTGCTAAAACAACCTCATAGAGGTGCAAAACACCAAATTAACACATCCAATATGATTACAAAGTGCTTTGTAAAGTAGGTCAGCTGATATATGATGGGCCTCTCACAAAAAAGTGCATCAGGGGTGTTCATACATTCTGTAAACACTAGCCCTTTTCACACATGCACTGCTAGCCTGAAATTATTCAGACATTACCCAGAGAGCTGTATGTTTGAACACAACGTTGAACAGTTGAACTGGACATTGAACTAAAAAGTGATTTCCTGGAAAAAGATAGATGATTGTTGGATGGGACACAAACTGAGAGAATCCGCTACAGGAAGTACCATTTTGATGCCTTAAACTGAATTTTACCAGCCAGCTTCCTAGTACAAACTCTGAGTAATGTCCAATGGATTCTGCATGTGACTTGAACAAGTCGTTGTGCAGACAATCTTAAGTGAGCCAGTGGTTGTGTTGATGACATTGTTTACTCCTTGCCTGTATATTTCTTTCCATTCTTTTTTGATATTGCAGATCCATCTACCCTCAATCAATATCAAGGCAATCCATCTCCCCCTTAACAATGCATGAGAACATGTCTGACAGACCTACACGTGTGAGAGGGCAACTCTCCAGACCATGGCCGAATCCAATTCTTTGGACACTGTCAGAGTTTATATGTGAAAACAGCTACTCTCTTTCCCAGCAAAAATATATGAGAATGGTAAAAGATCATTTGATGAGCTTGTCAGAATTCTTGGTAGACAGTTGATCTGGTGATATTTCCGACACTGCAGACAGCGCCAAATCACAACGCTTGAACTCCAACAGGGCATGCCCAAAGGAGAAAGAGCAGCTCTATTTCTGAGGCTGTTTACCTTTGTCTTAACTTCTTAGGAGAGTAAAGGTAGGTCCAGGATGGAATGATACTAGACTCCCTTTAAGATGCCATGACCTCCAAGGAGAACTGGGGAGAGACCTGAGGAGTTGAGAAGTCTCTGCATGCTTCAAACAATCTTGGTGTTACAATGCATTTGACTGCTCAAACAACAATTTTAAGAAAAATGTCCCCTCACCACAATTTGGCAAAGAGAAAGTGAGTTTCTATAAGAACGTAAAGAAGGGCTGATGACCATTTTACATTTCCATGCCATTTGGATCGCCATTCGAAGGTATTTTTTATGGTTTTCAAAGAGCTACCTGTTACTGCTGCCTGCCACCTCCTGAATTTTCTAGCATCTCTATCATAATTTTCACGATACACGCTGCTAATTGATCTGTTTATGTTGTGCACCATAATAAAGCAAGGTGATGACAGATAGACCCAGCGGAATTCTATAGCATACTAACTGTATATGCCTTAATAACCCTTATGTAAGAGTCCCAAACAATAGAGTTGCTCGACCCACTATCTTTTGTGTACAAACCAGAAGAACAGAATGGAAAGAGTAGGAGAGAAAGGAGGGATTAGTGGGAGGGAGAGAGGCTGAAGCCCACATCTGGGTAATTGGGGATGACAGGCCTTGGATCATCCCTCCCAACAACAGAACCTCTGAAAACTGGAGGGGGTTGAGGGCTGAGTGTGGGTTAGGGATGCCCAAATGCTATGGAGTTTATAATGAGGCACAATATGGGGACAGCCAGGAAGCACAGCTATTAAAGGACTGTTCTGGTGTTTCGTGTGCTTTAAAGGACAAGTTCTCTCAAAAAGGAATGTTCAGATATTATCTACTTATCCCTGTGCCAAAGATTCTTAGTCCACAAAACACCTCAGGAGCTTCACAGCAAAACAGTGTTGCAGCATGCTCTTAAACAACTGAAATAGCTGGAGACTTGTTACTGAAAAAACAGATAATGTACATAATGTACATATAATACAGCTCAAGACTTCAGAAGCCCCCAGAGTCCAATTCAATTTGAAAATCCAATATTTACACCATCAACACAATTTTCAAATCAATTTGGGATCTTGAAGCTTCTGGAGACTTGGATCATGCAGGACGAGCCGGACAGAGACATTCTATTAATTTTTTTCCAGTGTTTTTTTCCATTTTAAAACTAGTACTCATCTAGTTCAGTTGTTTAATTTTCATTTTTCAGTGAACTGTTCCTTTAAATCTTTAAAACGTTTGGACACACTTGGAGGAGGAGGTGGTTATGTTTGAGAGGCTGTAGTGCTAGGTGACACTAGTAACTCCTCAGTAAAGATGGTTGTACATAAAACTGTTTTACATGTAATAATATTGTGGTTTGATGTCAAACATGGAAAACAGGGATTTCCTGTTTCATCCACAACTTTGACCCAGATATGTAAATCTTTCTTCCTGTCCTGTGAACAGCATGGAGGCAGACAGTGGCACTCTCATTTTGTGTGCCATACAGCTGCTGTGAAATTGCTCAGTTCAGTTCCACTGAGGTAAGCATGCTGGGAGCCCGTGGGACCCTGTGTGGGGGAGAGTGAGTGAGTGAGTGAGTGAGTGAGTGAGTGAGTGAGTGATTGTGTGTGTGTGTGTGTGTGTGTGTGTGTGTGTGTGTGTGTGTGTGTGTGTGTGTGTGTGTGTGTGTGTGTGTGTGTGTGTGTGTGTGTACACGCGCATGAAAGAGTGCGTTCAAGTGAACTGTGCAGCATGGGCGGTGAGGCAAACTGTAATGCAGGGAAAAAATGAGAGAGAGAAAAAAGAGAGCAAGAGAAGAATGGATGAGAGAAACAGAGAGGGGGCAGAGTGAGCAAGTGAGCAAGAGAGGGATGGATAGAAGGATGGATGGGAAAGAGAGAGAGAGAAAGAACAGAGAGATGCTCTGGTCAGGCACGCAATGCTTGGCTGGAATCAGGTCAGGCCCACATGAGGCCTCCCTCGCACACACACTCAACAGAAACAGTCCAATACAGCAGCAGAGAGCTACAGGCTTGTACCACATTACATGGTGCTGTAGAGAGCCATTTAAAGTAACAGTCTAACATTTGGGTAACTGTTTGTTGCCCTCCCTGGAGTCTGATATGTTCACATTTGTGCGTATCACAAGAAAGCTAACATACTGCTGGGTCTACAAAACATGTAATATCACGTTCAAATTACATTATTATGACCTGACTCTCCTATCGGAAGGTGGAGGGGATGGTGGTAGACTTAGACGACAAGGCATCCAAGTCAGTAACTGCTGTTCAAGACTGTGTTTCATCATTTGTAAGCAGGGCAGCACTGGATGCTTTAAGGAGACCTTGGGACATTTTCTGGTGATGTTTGTGGCAAATGAAATGTGTATTTTAATGACCATGGTAATTAATTCATAATCTTTCATTTATTGTGGCGACTGGATCTGTGCTAAGATAGCCTAAAGACTTTTGGATGTAACCAACCCTCACCCTTAATTACTTAGTTCATATTTAAATAACTGTATGTTGTACAGTGATGCATGGCATTTACTCCATCTACAATGGCTGCCTCACAGAAAGTAGTCTGTTAAAGTAGGACATACTCAGGACTCTGTGGAGTAGCATAGACGTAAGGTGAGGAAATGTGACACTGAGTGTGAAGCTAAAAGTAGATGACACCATGTTCTTAGGCACAACCCCTCACACACATATATAGACGGTACTACAAACATGTTTGAAAGTGGATCCCTGTGTGGACCTTTGGGCACATTACCACCTCTTGATTTCTGGACAGGCTAATTGCTGGACCCATCACCTGTTAAGTCTCCTGACTAGAATGTGTTGTGCTGACCACTAACCTAGCTGGCTATTGCTTTAATTAAAGCAGCCTTCAGGAACTGACCCCCCAACCCCTCCCCACCTTACACCTCCATCTCCATCTTTGACAGCACTTGACTCTGAGCTGCCATCTCACCTTACTGGAAACTCGAGCTGGCGGCAGGCGGGCCGATCGCCAACCAGAGGGCACTACACTTATCAACATGACACTATCTGCCTTTGAATGTACCATGTAGGGATCTTTTGTGAATCATAAAATGCTGCTGTAAAGTTTGTATCCTAAAATCTCAACCTTTTAAGCTGTTCAGATTAATTTCTTTTGGTTGATAATAATTTGAATGTGGCATTAGTAAAACACTTTTTTCTTTCCACAGTAACTTGTACGGTTTCTATTCCAACAGCATTAATTTGGCAAGTATCCTACGAGTAACATTGCTTAAACAAAGAGTCCATTAATCAATTACTCAATGTCAAATGAAATCCTGATACTGATGCTGATTATTTATTGATGCCATCAATCAAGCAATGCCAAACATTTGCTGACAAAGGTGAGAATTATCTGTTTAATATCATTGTAAATCATAACCTTGGGTTATTAGGACAAAACAAGTAAAATTCAGTCATAGAATTTAGACTCTACAAAACTGGATTTTTGGCTCTTTGAGGACATCGATGAATACGGCTAATCAATGCATTCAAGTGAGACTATTGAAATACTTCATCATGAACTATCCAACATTCACTACACTGAAGAACAATGTGTATACCATTGTGCTCATTGAATAGCCTAGATTTGCTAGTATTAGCTAATATCAGCACAATGAACAATAAGTAAAAATTAGCCCTGTTACTTTTCGAACTACAGTAATAATACCAACCTTCACATACAAAATGCTTTGTCTTTTGTTTGGCCTACCACTACTCTCTAGATTAGTTTAACTCATGAGTCATCATCTTCTCACGATGCTACTAAGATGACAAATTGATGGAAAAGTCAACTTTCTCTGGTTTATCCCACCACCACCACTACCACTACCACTACCACCACTACTACCACTACCATTATTCTAGTCAAGTGAAATGATCCACAATTTGGACATCAGTGCTGGTTACCCGCACAGACAATGACTCATTTCATTAATTCTAAGAAATATAATTGCAGCTCTGAGACATCAATACATAGTACAATCATTTTCAAATGAATGTGTTGAGCACAGACCACTGTGGGCACTGTTTTATCGAATGTAAACAAACGTAAACCAACAAAAGCATCTTTCTGAGGTTTGTTTGGTGTTGCAGTGATATAACTCTCCCATGTGGTGTGTGTGTATGTCTGGCAGCATGCAGCAGCAGCGCCGGTACCGAAGCCCAGCCCACCAGCCAGCCAGCCAGGAAGCAGTCTTGCCCATTCTGTTTTATTTAAAAAAAAAAAAAACTGCATTTGCTTAGCAACCACATTACTGCTCCAATCACAGCGGCAGCATTTGGGATAATGTAGTGCCAGAGTGCTGTGCTGTCCTGTGCTGTCCTGTGCGGAGGCAGCGCATTAGACACATGAACGCACAAACGCGTGTGCGCGCACACACACACACACACACACACACACTAGTCTGATGCCTCTCTCACTAAATGCTGCAGCTCTCTCCAGGCATGAAAGGAAGTTTTTTTCATTTTGTTTTTTTTCACACAAGCCTGCCGTGCCATAATGCTCAGACTACTGCATAGCCCACTTAGAGAGAGAGAGAGAGAGAGAGAGAGAGAGAGAGAGAGAGAGAGAGAGAGAGAGAGAGAGAGAGAGAGAGAGAGAGAGAGAGAGAGAGAGAGAGAGAGAGAGACTCTCTGACTGTCTGGCACCTTGAAACACACACTAAAGTAAATCCATTATCGCTTCCCCCTCCCTCTCTCTATGCCACAGAGGTGTCTGACTGTCTGCCACCCATCAAACTAATAGAGCGGAATAAAAAATGTCCATAGAAGCACATACACACATACACACAGACCATACAACACATTTTAAGCCTTCCTCACTAGGACATCAGTGCTATTTCGGTAATGAACGGCTGGTCACTGAACTTCAGGTTAGACTAATTAACACTCTGAATGGGACTTTGTACGACGCGCCCTGTATGCAGCCAGCAGTTAACAATTGGCCCAAAGTAGCCATGCTGTGTGTGTGTGTGTGTGTGTGTGTGTGTAGGTGTGTGTGTGTGTGTGTGTGTGTGTGTGTGTGTGTGTGTGTGTGTGTGTGTGTGTGTAGCAGGTACTGGGGCATATCTCTGGTGTTGTAAATCTGAGAGTTCAGGGTGGCATTCTCAGGTCACCAGCGGTTGGCTGCATTATCAAGGGCAGAAAACAACACTCCTGTGCTTGCCGACTGTGTTTACGATCACAAGACGGCCTCAAGACAAAGCTCAAAGTTAATTTGCACTACTGTATGGAAACACACAGACACTCAGAGCAAATAAAGGTCAGTCAAAGCAGGGTTAATGGAGACTTAGCAGTGTGTAGATGGTAAGGTATCTATGGTATCTATTTATGACTGTGAGAGGCACTGATGGTCATTTCTTTCAAAAAACTCTCCCCGTTTGTCACTGTCTCATTGTTAGCCCTTATTTCCTCTGAAGCACAATTACCTGGGGATATCATGACAGAGGAATTTCATGACACATTCAAAAAGTCTCACTTTTGACCAATATTTCCCACCACATTCAAATATTTAATGGGAACAGCAGGTATCACATACTTTTGTACTTTTGTTTTGGTGTCACTCCTCCTGCCGAACCATACTGGACTCTGTGGCTCCATTAAAAACTATGCAGCCCAAAGCTAAACCTGAGCCCTAGTTCAATGCGTGAACTCGCGCAGCTAGACAGGAGTGCCGCAAAGCCGAACGCAGGTGGAAGAAGGACAAGTTGCAGGTTTCTCACCAAATCCTAAAGGACTGTTGGCTCTACTACCAGAGCACCTGTCAAACCTTATTCAGTCAAATTGTCACCACCCACTTGTGTTATTTAATATCAGTGAACCTGTTCTTGATCCCCCTCAGCCTGCATGTACAGAGGAATCCCCTGAATCCCCGGCGTCTCAGGTCTGCTGACCAGCTACTCCTGGAGGTACCGAGGTCTAAGCGGAAGCTCAGAGGGGATGGAGTCTTTTCTACTGCCGGTCCCAAACTATGGAACGACCTCCCGCTGCACGACAGATAAGCCCCTCACTGTCCATTTTTAAAACTCACTTTGTCCCAGCTGTGGCTTTAAAGTGCTTTATTAATAAAGTTGAGTTGAGTTGATGAAATAGTGAGTAGATGAGTGTTTTAATGTCCCATACAAATTCTGTAGTCTCATTTAACCACTTGTTGACAGCCGCTTTTTTTCAGGCACATTTACACTCATTCATACACTTTGTATTTACTGGCAAAATTTTGTCTCATAGAATAAAACAGCACTGTACAGCTAAATATACAAAAACGTCTGCTTCACTTCATAAAAAATAAATCAATACTCATAATCAAAGAACTAGTCGATTAATTAATCATGATGAAAACAATTGTTAGCTGCAATCCCCTTTGTGCTCAGGACATATTTTGGTTGGCAACAAAAAGGTTAGAATTTTTTTAAGTCTGAAAGTTATGTTTAAAAACTCTTAATTTGTAAAGAAATTTGCTGGTTGTGGCAGATTCATACAACACGCGCAATAAATATACGATCTAATCCATGCAAATACGGCTTTGGTTACAGTATTCACTGACTGCAAAACACTTGCAAGCCGCAACATAAGCATTTGCACAGCCATCATGGCTAGGTACACAAGGAAGCGGAAAGAGGGGAAGCTGACCACACGGGGCCTTTTCAGTTCAAATGGAAAACTTCTTTCCTGTGTTTCCATCCAGCTTATTCACCAGGTTTTATTTGTAACCTCAAATCCAGGCAATCCCTTCCCTTGGAATCTGCATGTGAGGTTGCAGGCAGGCCCCCCTGGCCGGGACACTGCTGTTGGTTTTGTTTTTGGACATGTTTTTGCTGCTCGGGGTACATCTTTGTGAGTCCAGAGCACAAAGAGGCCCTTTGGTTCAGGGCAAGGTACTGGGCAGCATCAAAATCGAGCTGGCTGGCCAGTACATTCTGGTCCTTTCCGCTCCAGGGCCGGACATTTTGTCCCACTGTTGAACTCTGGGAGAGGCTGAGCAATTGAGAAAGGGACATACAGAGAAACAGTTCGTGAGAGACTTCACTCTAGAGCCAAGTCACATGGTTTCCAGTGGTGAGGGAGGACTGTCTGGAGTTTGATTTGACACATACAGCCGACACTGTAGAGAGAAGCGTCCTTTTTATCTATAGCATTTTGTGATAATATCTTTCAATTTAAGATTATTCTGTTTAATGGCAACTTGAGTGTTAGTCACCAAGGTCACGCATGTCTGTTGATTGGTTGGTTTGTCAGCAGGATTTCACAGAATCTACTAACCAAACTATTACTAAATTAACAGATTTCGACTAAACTTGGATGGAGAACAGAATAGAGCTCATTAACTTTTAGTGTGGATCCAGAAGAAGGGAAGGATCAAGGAATTTTTTCTCACTTTCTTTAACATTGCAGGGTTTTCAAAATTGTAGGTAATTTCTTAAGGAATAGTGCATGGATCTTGATGAAAAAAAAAATCTGGCATATTTAGGTGGCTGGTACCTATGAGTGAGTACAGTAGCTAACTTGTTGGCCTTGGCAGAGGTATGCTCTCTAATGAGTGCCACTTCTGTTTTAGTTTGTTCTTTTGTGATGCAAATTTTCAGAGTTAATTTTACCTTGGGCCTATCGTTCACTCCAAATAAGTTTGGCTAACATCTGAGTTTGTTTAAAAACTTGAGATGACTACTTACTGTGGCAGTGTTTCTTGATGCATCTCTCTTTTTTTTAGTAGTCTACTAATTTCTCATTAGGAATGCTTGCCAAAGTTATGAAAATAAGACCCAGGTTGATAATACCAGACTTATTTTTTTATGCTTAACAAGTATCTGACTATCCTATAAACTCTCCCTGGAGGAAATCTGAAATATGACCTACATATATATTTTAACTCATGGCAAAAAAACAAACAAACATGACAACCCAGCTATAATCAAAAAGATACCACATAGTACAACGATTCAAACACTGCATTGTGGTAGAGTGGGACAGACGTTCTTAAACAAGACCGTGTAGACATTCAGGAGTGCTGAAGACGCTTCCGACAGCAGGGCGGAGGCACCACAGGAAGCCGGTGTGGTGTCGAAACCAGAAGTCTCAGTTGCTGCAGTAGAAGTTCTGACTGACAGTCTGCAGGGTTGTTGTGGCTGACAGCCTGCACAGTGCTCACCCTGGCTGTACTGAGAAAAGGGGAAGTAGGAGGGACAGCAAAGCAGCAGGTGAACATGTGACACTGCATGGGTTCACTTGTGCAGTTGTGTGTACATGTGCTGTGTTTTCATTTTGGACAAAAGGCCCATCCCTAGGCCTCTGGCTGTTGTGCACTCACAGTCACCCCACACAGGTCACATGGTGATGGGGGAGGGGGCTTCCAGTGGAGCAAACTCTGGTATCAGCAACCTCTCTGACCCCCAGTGATGAACTGTAGGCCAGACAAGAAACAACAGGATCCTCTAATAGGATGCATTTACACAACCACAGAGCATGTTTTTGCAAGAATTAAACTAATATGGAGTCAACAATGGTTTTATTTCCAGCATAAAGTTTTTGAGTTCAAAAGGTGAGATGAGTAAGGGATGGGAATCCAAAACCAAAACTATTGAGAGCCAGTTCCAAATGGTCCAATCCATCAGTATTGTATGCCTCTGAGCAAATTAATTCCTTTAATCTATGTTGGTATGTTTTTCTGACAGTTTTGCACAGCAAAACAATGACTTCAAACTCATGCATCTACACTGCTAGGAACATGGACCAAGAAGGAGTCATAGTGAACAGCATATGACGGTGTTTTTTTTTCATGCATAATCAGGTGTTCACAGCATTTTCTAGTGGTTGAGAGATGAATTAGTAGCCCCTTTTAGATGGAAAAGGCAGCACATTTGCTGGAAGGTAAAGGCTGCACTCTGCCACCCCGTCTAAGGGAGGTTTAATATTCCTTCTTTCCCAAAAAGCAACCACTGGGGTAGGCAACATGTGATGTGAAGCATGAAGTTGGGCATGAACAGTGACGTACAATATATGCATCGGAAGAAATGTGGCAACACTTGATAGATTTACTTAATTATAGACCCATGGCCCATATTCTCACCTCCTCAGTCAAACACACGCCGATGTTAAACCCCCGCTATTAAAGGAAGCAAGCAGCGGAGCACCTCGCATTAACTGCCTCAAACAAAAGACAGCTAACAGGAAGCAGGTCGAATTTGTCTTCAAAATAAGAGCTTTACATTGCACCCCTTTAGAGTTTAGAAACTGGGTTCCTAGCGGGGGGCTTTTAATTTGAAAGTAGTGACCGTTAGTAGCTTGCCACTACAACAACAAGCTAGCAACCGAGGAGACGCTAGCATCCATAATATACAGATATATTATACGTAGACGCCTCATAGCAAACGTATCAGCGCGGCCACCATCTTGGATGGGTCTCCAATGCGACCTCCCTGCGTTTATTTCTACTGAGGAAGGTGTATCCCCAACTACAATAATCATAACCTCCCGAATTTTTACCAGATTTTTACATGGTTACAAACGGCAGAGATTTAGTTATGATACAGGGCGCTGTCACAGAATTTATTTAAAAAAATAAAATAAAATCTTACTTGTGAAAGGTAATCCCCCACGATCTGGTATTGTGCCAGTTATTGCAACCATAAACTGCACAAAATATGGTCATAGTTGCTCGCTCTCCGCTGATTCCGATTGACGCTGATGCTAGCCTACAGTGAGGAGACCCAACCAAGACGGCGGCAACGCGGATTACGTTCTAGCACGCTATGAGACATCTACGTATATTATGTCTATGCTAGCACGTTCCGGATTGCAGCGGCTTTCCAGTTGCTCATCTTAACATCTGCGGATGAAGTGATGAACTGCTATCCTATCCATCTTCACCGTAACTTAACACCAGAGCACTACTGTTTACCCTCACCATTGTCCGGGCTGAAACAGTGTTGCGCGGCATGGCTTAGCGTTCCGAACATTGTGTAATCAAATTCACCGGTATGGTGGTATATCAAAAATTCATATCATAACAAAAATATACACCGGTATTCAGTGTGAACCAGTATACCACCCAGCACTACTCTCTGTCTCTCGCTGTCTCTCTCTCTCTCTCGCTCTCTGTCTCTCTCTCTCTCTCTCGCTCTCTCTCAGAGAGAGGGGGAAGGCTAATGGACACATTAGCTGGCAGCTTGTCCCTCCGCGGCGATTTGGTGGCTGTGAGGTCATCCCTTCACTTCTGCTCCCATCCACTTCAGGGATCTATCATTTTATTACGGCTAATGGGTGGGAGGGGGAATGGCGGAGGCATCCGTCCATCCCTCCTTCAATTCATCCATCCTTCTGTTTCACTTGTTCTTCTTTTCAAAGTCAAAATCAACCACAAAGGACAAGTTAACACAGTGGTATTTTACTGGATGGTGTGTTATGGAATTATAATATCATTATTATAATATCATTATACTAATGGGGCGACAATGAAACCAATAAGTCTAATTGGGATGATTTCACTCAAATTATTTCATTTGCTTTATGTTTTTTGAGAAATACTAAAAAAAAACCTTAAAAATCATTTGAGGACCAACCTCCAAGCATACCTGCTCACCTAATATGTTCTTCTCTCTCTCCAGCCCTCCAGTATTTATAGGTTACCAGATGCACTGCCAAGCCTTGCAGCGTTTGTGTCAGATGAAATGTAGGTTATGTATCGTAACGAACGTTGGTTACATGTTTCAACCTGAGATTAAATGAACACTGGGGTAGCCGTCTTAGAGCTGTTGCTATTGGGTTAATTCAATTAATGTGGATGTGAATTGTTGAATGCGTCATAAAACACTGCAATCTACGGTGGCTGAATTGTACCTTATTTGTTCCTCACTTAACAAAAAGCCAACTGCCATATGAGTCAATCTATCCATAGATGTGACTTTCTTTAAAGTTACCGCACCCAGAATTCCACTCAGGTACACTGGGACTCCCATACTGACCCACTGAGGACCTTCAAAGCCTGCTTCCAGCCGACTGAGAACTATGCTTTGGCTGACTGCTGATTGAGAGGCAAAGCAGGTTTTTTGACAACATTGAGGGTTCCACAATGAGTCTTTTAAGATGGTAGCTGACTGACTCGACACCATTCATTTAATTTAATGGGATACTGGCAGCTGACAGCACCTCGCTGAATAATCAAGGACATCAATGTCTTTGCAACCTTTCTCATTCATTATAAGGCTTAGAAATAGAATCAGCTCATTCTGTTGTTCTAGTTATAAACCGTTTCTCAGTACATTTACATGCATGGCTTAGTCGGATTACAGCCATAGTTCGACTATGATACTCAATCAGACAACAGCAAATGTCCGAGTATACATGCCGGTGAGAAAATCGAATTATTGGCCGAAGCATGTCATACCATGGTACAATAGGTGGCGCTGTACCCATTTCAACTAGTGGTAATAGAGCCATCTCCAGCCGACCTCTTTACATCACTAGAAACAATAAATTCTGCCTCGGCATTCAGGAAAGACGGCACACGAAAAATCTCGAGCCTTCGCAAAACGCAAAAATCCGATCTGATGGAACGTATACATGCAAGAGTAATACGACTATCAATCAAATAATTTAGGTCTTTTAATCCGACTATGAAAAAACCAATCCAGTCCGATTTTGGTCAGACTAAGGTGTATACAAGCATCTTAAAAATCCGATCATAGTCAGACTGACCCAGTAATTTGGTTTTCTCGAGTGTCATGTAAACGCACTGACTGACTGAGAGAAAAAGAGAGACAGAGAAAGAGAGAGAGAGAGAGAGAGAGAGAGAGAGAGAGAGAGAGAGAGAGAGAGAGAGAGCGAGCATTTGTGCCTCTGCATTCTCCGCTGCTGGTGTGCATCTACTGGACCTGAGATGTATTGATTTCTGCAGGAAGTGGAATCTGATGTTTCACAGCACTTCCTGAGCTGGATGGCTTCGCTACTGACAGTGAAAGCAGTCAGAGAGGGGGGTCTGGTGAGGTGGAGTGGGGTGGAGGGGTGGACACAGGAAGCAACCAGTTCAAGAAAACATGAGAGCGAAAGAGAGAGAGCGATAAAAAGAGCGAAAGACATAACACTTCTGTCTCTGTCCTTGAGGCGAGACTAAACACTGCTTCCCACCTCAGCTTCTCTCAGAACAAACAGCGACTCTGCTCTGTGGAAAATCAAGCAAACCCTCCACACACTCGTCTGTCAAACCTGCAGGGGCCACAGTACACACCCCAACCTGTCTTAGCACCAAATGCATCAGGGCCTGCCACTGGTGAATGGACCCAGCATGACAGAGAAATGTAACCACGTTTAAACATAAAAACATACTTATGAAGCATATACAGCAGAATGAGACGGACACTAATTCCATTATTTGATTTTTTTTGCAAAATATTTATTTGGTCTAGACTGTCAAAATAATGTTATTGTTATTGTAAGGTTATTTTGAGTAGAATATAATGCACATAATTATTGCTATCTCCTGAAACACCCATATGGTACACCCCTAGTGTTGTTATCATTAAAGAGCTTTTGCATTAGTTTGAGAAAAACTCGATGAGGACTAAAACCTAAAATCATCCACAATCTTGAAAAAGAAAAAAAATGTTTGTGCCATATCACTAAAGCCTATTTTGTCCTCTTAGTGCACAGTACAGAGTGGACTTGGTGTTGAATCAGTGCATTGAGCTGCACTTGCACACAGACTGGACTATTAGCACATCAGTTTCAAACTTGCTCTAAGACAACAAAAAAAGCAATGAAGGAGAGCGATGCCACATCACTGTAACCTAGGGACTAGATACAACACTCGGTTATAGCAAACATCTGGCTGTTAATCTTAAGAAAATTGAAATGAATAGTGAAATCTGATGGCTGGAGGTAGCATCAGACCTGGAAAGTAGTTCTATGTGTCATTGCAATAATGCTGGTGGGAAAAATGTGACTGCTATACAAACCAGTGCTCTCTCTCACACACACACACACACACACACACACACACACACACACACACACACACACACACACACACACACACACACGTACACGTCTGGCTTAATCCTCTGCAGACAACCAGCAGCCATGCCTGTGGAGACGGAATTGAGGGGGAGAGAGGGAGGGAGGGCAGTGGGAGTGGAGGTGGCGTGGCAAGGTTCAGCTGCATCTCTGACCTCTGTGAGTATGCATGTGTGTTTGTGTGCATGTGTGTGTGTGAGAAGATAATTAAACAGGGCAGACAGATGAGCCCAGTGAGAAGGCTAGAGGTCACATGGGATCAGCCAGCTTGTCCAACCTTCCACACGAACACACACACACACACACACACACACGCACGCGCACGCACGCACGCACACACAGACACTCACACTCACACACATGCTCTGACAGCAGACATATTTAATGGCAGTGGGCCTTATATAAACAGATGTCCTAGTGCTCGATATAGCCTTGGCAGTCGGCTCTTTGAAGGGAGATTGTGAAAATAACGTCTTTGTGTTCAGTGTGGGTTGGACACGGTTACACACTCCACATATTACCCTGTCTTAGAGATCTACAATTACATTAATTATAAGCTAAGAGCTTCAAGAGGTCTATGGTGTGCTCTGTAGGAGTGGAAGGAGTGCATGTGCATTTGCCTGGATGAGTGTGTGTGTGTGTGTGTATAGAGAAAGGTGCCTGGAAAAGCATGTGTATGTGCAGAAATTTGTTTGGATCTATTCTGTGTTTCGGCATGAATGTGTATGCTTTACAATAGGAAATGAACAGTGTGGGTGATGGGGGAGGGG
Organism: Acanthopagrus latus; assembly: GCF_904848185.1. Classification (NCBI taxonomy): domain Eukaryota; kingdom Metazoa; phylum Chordata; class Actinopteri; order Spariformes; family Sparidae; genus Acanthopagrus; species Acanthopagrus latus. The sequence continues at coordinate 28,536,840 of NC_051045.1, read as the reverse complement.
ATGAGTTGAAGAGGGGGTTGGTCAAAGTAAAAGGAGCGAGTCTGGGCCTGGTGGTGAACCTAAGAAGCAGCCTCTGTGCCAGAAGGAGGGATCTCCTTTCAGCATATTGTTTTATTTAGCATCTGCATAGCTGTTTCATTTGCCAGAGTGTGGCTGGAGTGGATTAATTCAGGCTGCAGCTGAGGTGTGGCTGCAGTTCACTGACTTTGCTTCTGTTTCAGTCATCTAGTCGTGCTCTGCCAGTGTGAACCCACAACCCCTAGGTGTGTTTAACTCCACTCTCCAACCTGAACCTACCCTTCACTGACTAGTTTCAGTGATCTCACCCACCAGATGTATCGCACTGAACCCACTAACCAGAAGAACCACTTTCAGTTGTGGCACACCTGGCCCTGGCCACTTCTTAGAAGTGATGGTTGTGATGAACAGAGAGAGGTTGTAATGGTCAGTCAAAGTTCAGGGCAGATTGCTTTGTTGGATCAATAGGGCAGGTCGGTCCACCTCTTGATTTATACAGTTTAAGATTAACCCATCGTGCCTTAACATAACTAAGAGTGTCTAGACCCAACTATGAGTCAGCGCAGACTAAACAAAAGTAAACATCAGAGGTGTTTGCACACTACACTGCAAGGAAGATACACCTTTTCCAGGAAAAGACACGCACAAGTGCCAACTCTATTACACTCTCAGAGTGGAAGGCCAAAAATTAGGATAACTCAAACTGCTAAATTCATCAATTTGAGTATCAAGAGTAACTTAACGTAAATGTAATTTATTGCTACTGAGGATTGTTGATAAATGTTCATTAAAGGCAGGCAGTGTGCTAGATGTCTAGCTCACCTCTTTGTGCTGGACAGCAGCAGCCATGACGCCTCCAGGAAAGATGAGCAAACAGACACAAGAGGGAGGACGGAGGATGGAGGAGGGGGAGGCAAACAATGAGCACTGGTCCATGACTCAGGCGCTTTGGGAGCACTGATTATCCCTCAGTGGAGGGGGTGGGGGTGGGTTATCACCTCTATCTGGCCCACAATCACAGATCCACAGCTGATACCCACCACAAAAGACATGACAATGAATAGCCAGCGGACAGCAGCCTGCCCCAACACCACCACCCCATCCTCTGACAACAATACCTTGCAGAGCTCCTGTGAGCTGCCCTTCCACATGGCTGAGGCCAAGCCACTGTGAGCCCCCCACCACCACCACCATGCAAAGAACTCTTCCCTAAACGTACCTCTTCACTTCACAGATTTCCAACAAATCACAACCTCATGAAAGTAACCATAAACCAACAAAACAACTTTCAGTAACACTTCATTTGAAGAGAGTATACATAAGCATTCATAATACCTACATACACATTACATGACATAACATAAACATATCCACTACACTACAGCCTACATACCCACTCATAAATGGTTATTATATCACTTTCAATCCAAACTGACATCTTACTTTATGTCAAGTGACATAGTGGTCAGTTGATATACTTTCATACTGATAGTATATTATGAGATTTACCTAAAATTGCCTATTCAGCCTTTAATTAACTTGTGACATGTGGTCAATAACAAAAATCTAGCCTGTAGCCTACCACTTTATCATCATATTCTATCAAACTATTTTCTGATACAGATCTTAAGCTAAGTTAAATGGCTAAAGTTAGCATAATTAAAAACTAGCATGTACCCACATGGTCAAAAACTAGTCTAAAGCCAACCACTATCCTACTATAATCAAACGTTTTCTAGTATCCTACAGAAATCTGAAGGTATCGATGCTGAGACATTGCATACTCACTTACCAAGTGATCATATAAAGGGAGAAAGCTTCAATGCTGCTGGACATATTTTCAGCTAGCCACCACTGAAAGAGACCCTGATCGTGTTCTCCCTTGCAGTCTCTCTAGTGGCCAGGATGCTGGCATCTGGGATTAATTAACATATCAAAAGCATCATTTTTATAATGAAACTAGTGACTGTGTAATGGAAAATCAGATATAAACATGTTACTGACATTACCAGCAGATAGCGTTGCAGAAATGATGTCATGTCAATAAAATGGGATTTAAATGGACATGAGACAATTACTTTCACCACTAAAAAATGTACTGTCATAGAAACAACATACAACTTTAGAAACCCTGTATAAACCCCAAAAAAGAGTTTGAAAAATAACCATGTCAGCTGTCATCAAGTTCTGTCATTTTGATGCAGACATTTTTATTTAACCTTTATTTATACAGCTAAATCTCATAATATACTATCAGTATGACAGTATGTCAACTGACTAATATGATGTCAATTTGACATTGAAAGTGATATAATAACCATTTGTGAGTGGGTATGTAGGCCTATGTTTATGTCATGTAATGTGTGTAGGTGTTATGAATGCTTATGCATACCCTCTTCAAATGAAGTTTTACTGAAAGTTTTGTTGGTTTGTGGTTGCTTTCATGAGGTGGTAATTTGTTGGAAATCTGTTAAGTGAAGAGGTATGTTTAGAGAAGAATTACCTAGGGTCTCAAGTGCTGCTCAGAAGCTTATATCTGAGCTGGAATTCTGGTCTCCTGAAGAGGTAAGTCCACCACCCACTCAGTAGGAGGAGAAAACAAGTCATATCTTTCACTACTATCACCATCTCCTCCACTTAACAGAAATTTTGCAAAGCTGTTGAGTTGACTTGGCAGCTTCCTCGTCAGAGGACTCGTGCCAGTTCAATCTGAAATTAGATTAGCACAGTTTATTATTAGCTTGAAAATCTCCCTGTATCTGCCTTCTCTGTCTCTACCTGTGGGAGGATATTCTAGGCCATGCCTAGTGGATGTTGTGTTACGCACTGCCCGTGCAGCTGAGGGGTGTGCGCGCGTGTGTGTATCAGTGTGTGTGCGTGTGTATCAGTGTGTGCGCATGTGTGTACGTGCATGAGTGTGTGTGTGTGTGTGTGTGTGTGTGTGTGTGTGTGTGTGTGTGTGTGTGTGTGTGTGTGTGTGTGTGTATCAGTGTGAGTTTTGTGTGTGTGTGTGTGTGTGTTAGTATATACACGTATGTGTGCATTTGTACGCTATTCTGTCTGCTTCTGTATTCATTAAAAGACTGAAGAGGCATTGCGGGGGTGGGATCTGGGTGCTGCGTGGATGTCTGTGCTCATGTTGTATGTGTGTGTGTGTGTGTGCGTGCGTGTGTGGTTGGGGGGTAGGGGGAAGTATCACTGTGGGAGACAGGCAGATGGGGATGGAAAAGAGTAGGCAGTGAGCTCATGCTAATCTCCTCCCACAGCTGATCCAGGCACAAAACACACAAACTCACAAGCACATGCACACTCGCACTACGGCAAACCATAACCCTTGACAAGCCTCATGCACAATCACACACCAAATGAGGCAGAGGATGCCTTAGCTATTCCAATGTTCCCATGTGTCCCATATGAATGGTTTGAGAGGTAAGCCTAAAATCTTTTAACAAAAGTTCACTGTTCATGTTATTACATCATGGGGCTGGTGGATGTTAATTTTTTGGATAGCAGTTTGTGTGTGTGTGTGTGTGAGAGAGAGAGAGAGAGGGTCTAGCTGCCTTCATCAAACAGCCATCTGCCTCGTGGGAGTTGCTCAGCAGCACGATTGGCCTCTGCACTTCAAGAAAAGCTAGGGGTGAGGTGGGTAACCTCTTTCTTTGGGAGGAAAAGGTCATGTGGTGCTGGCTGCTCTACAAAACATATGGGTGCACAGGGGGAAAATAGATGGGTGGTGGGGCGATCCAGACGGCAACAGTGCTGTCATACAGCGGGCACTCCTGGGCTGACGCAGCACAAAGTAAACCCCCCATCTAACCATTCCATCTCACAATTAAAGCTGCTCTTGCAGTACTTTTAATAACAACTAGACCTCTTTTCTTAGTAACATTGTAGCCTTTCACATTGAAAGCTTGAGGAAATCTATTCAAAACCGATGTGTTTATTGAGCATTTTTTAAGAAAAATACATTTTGGGGTTGCTAAGAAAAATAAAGAATGAAAATAGGAAAGTATGTCCTACATGGAAAATGTAATGTGGTGATGTCATTCAAGCATCGGCACAGTCTGACACCGCAAATATCATAACATTTTATATGGAAGTGAGGAACAAGAGCCCACTTCTTGCCCTTTGCAATACAAATGTCACTGTCAAACGAACATATAGCAGAACTGACATGATTTGGCTGTTTGGCTATTACACATAAAATCCATACACAAATGGTGTGGAGGCACCCAATCCAGATCTACACTGTCAGCTCACCAACTTACAACAGCTATAGCTTTGCAGATGAGAAAATGTGTCTATGTGTCTAGGTTGAACCCCATCCCCAGGGTTAGGGTTTAACTTTGTATTCAGTTGCTGAAATTGTACTTTGCAAAACTATCTGTATTTTTTTCAAACTAGGCATGTTTCACCTCCAAACTACCAAAAACTGGTCACTGGTTGGTCGGCCTGTGAGCATCTTTGTGTAGCTTTCTGTCTGTTGACAAACAGAATGCAAATTCAAAGTGATACTGGCCTTACATCTGAGCATCACTAACACGTTCCTAGTAAAGAAGCTGCAGGGCAGGTTAAAGGAGGCAAAAGATTAGAGGATGGTGTGTGGGGATGTGTAGTTAAACCAACCTTTCAGTGCCATGTGTGTCAATGAATTTTTCAAGACCCCCTCATTAAATAAACACGCTGGACATCACTGCCAATGGTAACCTACCATCAATATTGAATGTCCTCAAAAAAACTAAGACAAGCCAATGGTCAGGCGAGACATCGAATTGCACCATCTGACTGAGGATGAGCTTGTTTTTCATGCAACACCTGGAGGAGGTCACAGGGTTCTCCCTTCCGTGCCGCTCTTACAATAATCCCAATGAGACACGCTCAAGGTCCTTCGAAGACTTAAGAATAGCCACTGTAAGCTGAATGTGCCTGTTGGTTTCACGCTTTATTGGAAGGCTATGAACATTCTGACAGAGACTTCATGGAGTAGGTGGAAATATTTTATTTCCACGCATGCTATTGGCTTCTCAAATGCATTTGCTTCAAGCTTTGCGAGCACCACTTGCCCTGACAGCTTACATGCATGATTGCATACGACTTCGGCAACATTAACTACTTTTTGGGAACCTTATTTTCCATCTATGGATAGTGCGTGGGTGGTGGTAACCAGTAGCTCTAGAGAGTACTCCGCCGGCCACTCGTGCATTTCTCACATGAAGACACTAGCCCCATTCACACTGCAGTTTGGATGCAGGGATCCTGCGTGAAATATCGCTCCGGCGCTGATCCGCCTCCGGAGGTACTATCAGAGGCGCACCGAACCAGTGTGAATGGATAAGCCAGCTGCGTGTATCGAGGGCGTGTCTGTCTAACATTCTGTTAACCACTCAGGTCCTTCACTCAATAAAAATGTCCCACAAAGCAACATTGCACGACCAAACAACAGTAACGTAGTAACTGTAACTGTCTTTGGCAACTTATATAAGGAAAAAAATAACGCAGTTATACGTGGAGAAGCGTCTGTCCTCCCGCCTCTTCATCACATTTCTGCTCGAATAACGGCGTCTGTCACCAGCAAAAAAACTCACCAGTGTTTGTGTTGAAAAAAAAAAAAAAACACCACAACAGTCAGCCCTCCAGGGACTTCACTGAACTTTCCCCAACAAAACAGCCTCCCTCCCCGAGAGTGACGGTGTCCTGTTTACAGATGCGATTATGTAATTATGTCATTTAGAGTGAAAAACGAATCTTTGTTACATTCCAGGATGTTTGGTGGGTCGGGATCTCAATCGCTACACATTATAACAGCATCCATATGATTATAAACTATCCGCAGGTTTGGATTAACAGGAGGACTCCTGGGAAACACCTTTAACACACACAGACATCATCATCCTACCATCACGCCTATTTAGGCGCCTCTGCCCGGCTCTGTGTGAATGACCAATTGTGGAGGGTTGGCAAACCGCTGCTGCGGCGATAATGTTGCGACTCTCTGTGAAAGGGGCAACTGCTGATGGCTGGAGAAGCAGGGAGAGATGGGGGATGTGAGTGTAGCCATGGGGGCTGAGGGCAGACAATAGCTGGCAGTGAGGGTTTGAACTTCTTCTTTTCATGTTCTCCTCAGCCATTTTCTCCTCCTGAATGAGGCTTCTACTATTTGTCAATAGCTCCATTCACACTGCCCTTCAGGGATTCATGCGCCAATTCTCCGGATTGCTGTCTGTGTGAAAGTTACAGATGTGTAGGGGGGCAGTTCTGCGGCTCTGATCCGCCTCCAGAGGTAGTATCAGAGCCAGAGTGTCGGAGTGTCTGTGTGCATAGAAAAGCTGGCAGTGTGGATCAGGGATGAGTCGGTCTGATGGTGTTCACAGTCTGACAGCTGTACAGATCCTTCAGTCTTCAAATGAAAGAGTAATGACCCACAAAGCAATGTTACAGGACCAAACAACAGTAATGTGGTAACTGGTAGTGTCTGCTGCAACTTATATGAGGAAGAAAATACTCAAGTTATATGTGGAGAAGCGTCTGTCATCCTGTCTGTCCTACTGACTCTTTGTCACATTTCTGCCTGAAAAACAGCATCTGGTCGTGGCAGCAGAGTTGGGCGGCTTGCACAGTTGAATGGCGGTGATTATGTGATGTGTTTTAGAGCAAAAACTTGAATTCACTGTGTCTTTGTCTCCTTCCACTATTGTTTTGTTATAGTTACGGTCTCTGGAAACTTGTGTAGAAATAAATCACTGCGACTGTCAGCCCTCCCTACCGAGACTGCAATGGACTTCGTCCCAGAAAACAGCCTCCCTCCCGATGAGTGAAAGCCAGACAGGGTCCTCTGTTTACTGATGGTGATTATGTAATTATGTCATTTAAAGCAAAACAGGTAACTTATTCATTTTGTGGATCAAATTCTAAGCAGGGCCACATATTTTTTTGAAAATATTTTTTTCAACTGCTGCTCATCTAGTATCCGAAATTCTGTGCTGATGCCATTTTCAATTCCTTACTTCAACAAATGTCATGTTTTTCTAGGAAAATCCAAAGTTAGCAAGATACTTTTCATCCTGTGTGCACAATCAAGTAGCAACTGGGAAAACCCCCTTTAGTTCACACAACTTTAAATGCTTTGAAATACATCGCTTCTGGCAGGGAGACATGATGAAGAAAAGAATCACTGCACTTAATTCATTTTCCACTGCTACTTCAATTTCAGCCTTCAGAAAAGACTCCTAGACAAGACAACAAGCTATAACCTATGATGCTCTGCCACGCTCGCTCCCTTTTTTTCATGCATGTTTTGTTGTGCTTTCCTGTCTACGGTTGTGGTGGAAATACAGGCACACACAGACTGTAAAAGGCAGTTTTCATATCATACAATTGTTCCTTAACATTTTTTGTCAAGAAGCCTTGAAGCAAAGTTGCTCTTCAGTGAGTGTTTTCCAAGAATAGAAGAAAACAGATAAATAAATGTAGTTTTGCACTTGATTTCCTGTACAGGAGAAAACAACTCAATTAATTAAACACCCTCTTTTTCACTCACATTGATGTGCGTACCATTCCACCTATCAGCATTTACTAACAAAATCAGTCTTCCTTTGTTAAGATGAAGCCTCTCAGAATGCAATCCACTCCCTTCAGGTCCATCAAAATGTATATTTATAGCTATATTTTTGGCAAGATCACATGTACTTTATTTCAGAGCCAGTTAGCCAATGAACTCCACTGGGGTGAGTTGTGTTGGTCTGTCACTCACGTTTAATGGAGCTCGAGAAGTGATGGAATTTTCAATCACCATCACTGTAAAGACACTTGAATGTCAATGTGCCATTGATCGCCTTGACCCTCAGTCATGCCTCACAGTATGGACTGACTGTCCTCCATTAGAAATCCAGACTGGCAGCCTGGCCAGGCAGCAGAACTCATTAGACAGGCCTTATTGAATTGGCAGCTTCCTCCCTTTCAAAGCACAGCGAGCAAATTCTAAATTCGACAGCTTGACAGGCAAAAGACAGAGAACCATCAAAACAGAAAATGCAGTATCGGATAAGACTTTTTATCACACCAGTGCAATCAGAACAAAATCAAGCTCTGCAAGCAAACTTTTGCTCCCAGTACGTCTAAGGAGAAAGCGCCATAAAAAGAGAATGGAAATATTCCCTCAGTAGCCATTGAAATGCACAGCTACCAGCTGTTGTCCTGTCCACCATGTGGACATGGCTGGCTGTCAGCAGGCTTAGCCAGCACTGCGCCCTGCATATGAAACAGGACATGGGCCTATATCCCCTTGGGGAGTTCACTTCCTCTGAACCCCCACCACCACCACTGTCCCATAGCCCTCCTGAAACAAGCAGGCCCTTCAGCTGGAGGCCAGATATCCCCAGCAGCAGTTGGGGCTTCTCAGGGGTGGGGGTGGTCTGGAAGTAAAAGGGGAAGGATCGAGGATCGAGTTTGAACAGGAAACTTACCAGTTAGATGGGTAACAGCAAACCTGCTGGTTATGAACCAGACATGAGTCAAGCATGAGTTAGTCCAACAGCAAGCACCACCTACACCCTCTGTCCACAATTCTCTTTCTCTATCTCCCTTAAACAGATGGACTGTGTAGAAATCACATCATCTTGAGGGTGAATCATAAAGTTTGCAACATACTAAATCTGCAGCCGCAATCCTTATCTAAACATCCTGATGCGGAAAGCCACTGATTATGTGTGCCACCCACATGTGTACTAGCCAGAAACCAAAAGACTCACAGCCAAGGGCTGGCATGAGCAACTCGGAGAAGTGTTCCACACCCAGTATATAAACTCATTTAAACAATTCAATAGCCCACTGCCTTTATAATCAGTGCTGTGGCTCCAATCACAAAAGACACAAATGGAGAGTGAACTTTTATTGTTAATTCACACTTCCACAAATGCAAGCATGCTGCAAAAACTGCAAAGCTGTTTTTACTCAAATGGTCAGTGATTCAGATGTGTGCGTCTCAGAAGGAAGGTCTCACAAGAGCGTCTGTGAGGAGGGAAGTGCGACAATATCACTTCCTGTGTCTGTCTGAATGCGAGACTGCTGCTAACACTTTTGAAACACCCTCATTAATATTCACAGAGCCACACGGCTGCTCCACTAACAGCACACAGATGATGGCATTTTCTTGTGAGCTGAAACGGCAGCATGACACAGTCTAGCACTTTGCCTCAAATCCTCCAAGAACATTTTCAAAGTGCCTCAGCTGTGCTGAAATGTGCTGACAAAGGGGAGCTCTGTTGCCATAAGTTTAGCAATATTCCTGAACTCCTACCCAGCATGTATTCCCTCATTAGTGTTCCTTGAAACAGGCTACTTGAGGAAAAAAGGAGGAGTCGAATTAAAAAGCGGGGCAGAGGCTCAAATGAGCCTTGGGCTTAACACTTGGGTGCCCTGTCGGCACTTATAAAGACAGAAGAGGCCCCTGAAAGTGGGGGTCCTTGAGGTGTGCCCACTCGAGTCTGAATGAAAGTGTGTGCCAAGAGTGGGTATTCACCATGCATGGCAGGACTTTGGCGCTCTACAAGATTTCAAGGATCTTCAAGGATTTCTCTTTCTTTGGCAGATTCCTCTGAAAGGAGCCTCAGCGGAGGACTGGAGGGAAGCTGCTTGTAAACACTTTTGCAGTTGCTTTCTGTGCCTCATCAACAAGTCTGCTGCCCCAGAAGTCCACTCTGGTTTCAATCAAATTGAAGTAAAAAGTGTGTGTGGAGGGGGCTGAATGTGAGTGAGTGTATGTCAGAGGTGGGTGGCTAGCCTGGGGTAGGTGGATGTTTGGAGGGGGGGTTGCTGAATGCTCCCCTTTGTTGGGATCATATTATGTTTCCACCACAATACTTCTAAACCCTGCTTCATCAACTCCATTCATGTGTAACAGTTCATGCAAATAGCTGCACTAGCCTTTTTTTCCTAGGGGTGAGGTGGGGGTGGGATCCTTATATCAGTCTACCACCATACTACGCTCTCTAATAATTCCTGCCAGCACACCAAAACATATTAGAATCCCTTCGTACAGTTTTACAGCCCAAAGAGTAGAACTGTGGGAAGCACAGAAAACCAGATTTACTGTTTAACTTCATTTGGGTCGAGGTGTTGTATCTGACCACAAAAAAGTACCAGCAACAAGCAGAGCCAAAACATGCATGGATGCTCCAGTTCTGAGGGCTAAACATTTTAGAGCTCATGTGTCTCAAGCAAAAAGAGGCTCAGAGGATGTGGATACAACGGAGAAGAAAAAACAGAAACGTCTTCAACACTGATAGCTGCTCTGATTAAACCCACAGGAAACTAGACACATGACGAACATTACATATATTGATCACAACCACACGCACGAGAACATGGGCAATTTGGTCATAATAACAATAATCTCACTACTGATTGAGTTTACCCTTCCCATGGAAACATACACTGAATGAACGAGCAACAGAAATGTAGACTAGGGAAGAGACGGCTTCTCGTCTGAGTGGGGAAAGAAGTGTTTTAATCTAAAGAGGGAAAGAGAACTATTTCCTCACTTACATTTGAATTCATGTTAATCCCCTCGCCCCTCCTAACTGCTGGTTACCATTCCCCATTAAGCCATGTAATGGCAAATGAGTCTGTATTTACAGTGGAGGTCAGTAAAGAGAAGCCTGACAGGTGTTTCACAAATAATGGCTTTATTGCCAGCAGACCTATTTGTTGTCACTGTTGGGTGAGGCCCAATTAGCAGAAATATAAGTGGTTCCTACAGAATAGTACAAAGACTGACACAACTGACATCAGTGTGATAATGAATGCTTTCAATGCATTCTTTAAGTGGGACACATTTCAATGTATGTGGTCAGCAGAGAAATATTAAATCAACATGTACAGCACACCTTCAGACTGAAACAGTGACTGACACACGGGGGGGGGGGGGGGGCATAATGTTTCATCTAGAGGGCCACACTACATGGATAAACCTTCTGGATATTAGTGCATTTGGGCATTTGTATAAAACTGTATTAAAGCAACTTCAAGACAAGTTGCTGTTAGAAGGAGTCGGCTACGGTCTTACACTGTAAGTAGGCTGAGGTGAGCGGGATATAATAAGAAAATTAATAGTCAAAAGGAGCTGCTGAGCATAAACTGGATCAAGAGAATGTGCAAACGATAAATAAATCACTGTTGAAAGAAGAGCCAGGCATACAGAAAGTGAATAAGTCAGCGCTCCGCGGTGAGGTGCAGCCTGGTTCCAACTCACCCTCGATGATGCTTTCCTCTTGTACTTGTTGGCGAAGTCAAATTTCTCCTTGATCTCGTCAAGGAGCTGCTCTAGACGGGCCTTCTCCTCTTTCCCCGTGTAATCCTGACCCAGGAGAATGTACGCCCTCCAATTGGCCGAGTCGAAGCCCCAATGGCAAGTCCTGTTCTCCTGCGCCTTGTGACTGTGCACCACGAACTTGTGGGTAGGGTACATGAGTCTACAGTCCATGCACTGGATGCACGCAGCGTTGGGGCTGGTGTACAGCTCAGGCACGAACAAGCCCTTGCACTTCCCGAAGCACTCGTGGTAGACTTTGAAGCTCCTCTCGGTGAGCTCCAGCTCAAGCGAGCCTCCGCTCAATTCCTTCTTGCAGCGTGGCGGATAGGCTCCTCCGTAGATCAGGGCGTTGCATAGCCGCTCGGCGTCCGTCTTGGTGATGAGGCCACAGGATGGCGCCGAAAAGGGCAGGATCCCCATGACTTTGAGGATCTCCAGCTGGTCCGCCGTGCACCGCGAGCAGTAGATGTGCAGCTCGTCGCACACTGAGTTGATCTGCTGCAGGGTGAAGTCCCGCAGCACCGTGTTGAGGATCTGCGGCAGGCACAGTCGTTTCTCCCCGCCGACCACAAAGCACGAGATGGTCTCGCCTTCCAGCACCGTCTCGCACCTCTCCGTGGAGCGGTCCGACGGGATGAACAGCGGGCCCGGCATCACCGGCGGCGGCAGATGCTGCAGAACCGGCTCGGGCTCCTTACCGTCCTTCTTGAAGAGGAGCTCATGTTGCCACCGGGCAGAGAAAGCCGCCGGTCCGCCCAGAGAGCTCATAGAGCTGAGGTGAAACTGCTTGAGAGTTTGTTGCAGTCCCGGATGAGGCTGGAAGCTCTGCCGACTTACAGTCTCCATGTTTTTCCTGCAACTTTAGAAGCGTAAATCCTTCTTATCGTCGACCGGGAATCGCGAGTATCTATCCGTTCCCGAACCTGGTAAATCCACGGCGTCCCAGAACTAACCAAAATTACGAAGTGCTTCATCAAACATCCAGTGAAGTCCTCGACGGCGAGTTTTACTGTTTTATTCCCGTGACAACTGAGTGAGAACCGGCCAGTCGCTCCCTGTAGCGGGTCGCAGGCTGTCCATATCTGAATAAACGGCCGTCCAAAACTCCAGAGAAGCGAAAAAGTTCCGTTTGACAGGCTCCAAAACGAAGTAGGCGAAAATGAAACAAAAGCGGGAGTTGTGAGTCGATACAGCTCGATACAGAAATCCTTATTTGAGGCTCTTTCCGCTGTCGAGGACTTCAGCGATCCGCTCCGTCTGCCCCCGCAGTTCACTCTGACTGTATGGAGATGAGAAGTCTGAGAGCCAGCCTGCTCGCCCCCCCCCCCCCCCCCCCCCCCCCCTTCCTCCTCCTCTCTCTCTCGCTCTCTCGCTCTCTTTCTCTCTCTCTCTCTCTCCCTCGCGCTCCGTCTAGGTCTCTCTCGCTCTCCCCATCCCTCCCCTCCCCTCCCCCTGTGTTTGTGTGTCTGGCTCAGTCATTGTATCGCAGCCAAGAATGTGAGTGACTCTGCAGGCAGGCTGGGCTCTTCCAGGAACAAGCCATCACCCCCTACTGCCCTGCAAGAGAGCAGGGAGGAGAGGGGGAGACTGATGCTACGTTCAAGTCGCGTGTGAGCACTGGACGATCATTTTTAAACTTCGCTACAGTTAATTCTGGAGACGTAGAATGTGCTGTTTACAGTCCATGCTGCTTTATTCTTATACTTATTTATTCTTAACTCGAATTCAGGGGGAAATGATGAGGCAACCACCACTGTGCTACTTCTATCTGACAGCAAATTAAGATTTTACATAAAAAAATATGTAACTATAAATAAAATAGAACGAAAAAAATACTTAAATACTTGTCTGAATACATCACTGCCCGAGAAAGTGTGCATTTGCTGCCAAAACAGAAATGTAGTGATAAACCAAAGCGTTCATATGGTAGTGTTCGGATCAAAACGAGGGCATGTAGGCATCTCAACATCTTGTATTAGACTACTTTTTTTGTATTGACTGTATCTGGAATCCACATGAAGTCTTCTACACGTCGGCGTCTGAAGTGTGCTCAATCACCGGCTGAAACATGAGGTGGACAGGATTTCTACATAATAACCTCATATTTACCATCTTTCCTATGGGCCATGAATGTAGCAGAAGAATAGAGAATCCTTTGCTACGGGCTTTAAGAGAGAAAAAAAGCCAAGAGACGATGGGTGGTGTTTTGCGAGACATGACAAATTTAGCTTTGGAAGAGGAAACGCAAATTCTATGACTGACTGCGGTTTATTTATTTCCCTTCTGCTTGAATGTGTTAAAACTGTTTGGCAAGTATGGTCGAGTAAACAACTTTCATGTGTTGTAGACCTTGAGAGACAATCTCATTAATGAAATGAAGAGAAGACTTCTTTTCTTTTCTTTTCTTTTCTTTTCTTTTCTTTTCTTTTCTTTTCTTTTCTTTTCTTGTCTTGTCTTGTCTCTCTTTCAGCTAGAATTTGGTATTGGCATCAAATCACCACAAACACAAGTAAGTATATCTTTGTAAGTCTCAAAACCAGAGGGTATTTTCCTTTCATTTCTATTCATTTTATGCTTACCAAAATAACTCAGTTTAATGTATAAAGGCAGGCCTTTATGTATTCTTAAATCTGACACTTCTGACACCATATATCTGTAAATTTAATGTAAAAGTTTCTGTAAAGGAGAAGTCATATATTTTTGATTATTTCTCAAAAGGAGTGAGTCAACCTTGGGAGGTCTCAGGGCAAGTTCAACTCCAACACTGATGAGTTTGCTGTTCCTGTGGCGTCCCCTAGCCAAACACTGCTGTAACTGCAAGAAGGGGGGTGGGGGGCAAGACCTGGAAGGATCCTCAGTTGAAGGCCAGAACAGTCTGAAAGAAAACTGGTGATTATGCATATATGAAATAGACAGAAAAAAGTGCAGGTTGGTAATGATACTCAAATAAAAAGTGGAAGAGTGCAAACATGCTTTAATGCTCAGTATGCGGACAAATACAGGTGTGTGGCATGATGAACACAGAAAAGCTTGGATCAGCAGCTATCAACTGCAACGCGCCTCAACTTGGCACTCGTCCTCAGACAAGAAGCTTTTGCTGATGTGTCTCTGCAAATGGAGAAAGAAGAAGGATTGACACAATGAATACGCCATAGAACAAACCATACATACGTACATACTTACCATGCAAATCTTTGAAGAAATATGTTGGTTCGCAGACTAGACTTATTGACATCAGTCAGACAGATTTAAATTTTTGGTGAACTGTTGCAAATGAGTGAAATGAGCAAAAGGAAGTGATAAAGACAGTCAAAGTGAAAATACATAACATTCAACAATATATTCACACAGTATATAGAGGGATACGGTATGTGTTGTTATACATAGACAGACAACAGAGGTTCAGATGAAAAACAAGATACCTAGTTGCTCATTGAATCAATAAGGGGATGCTGTGATGAGTTCAGTGGCCCAAAACCTTAAGTTCCTGGAAGGTTGTCAGGGTGGAATGAAATGCCTGATGATTAAACAGTTTAGGGCAGGGACACTCACTGGCATTTATGACCCCCTCAGAGATGGATATAGTGAGGGCAGATTATGGTTCACCAATAACTGGTTCAAACTGAACAATGTCCACAAGGCTGCTGTCCTGTTGGTGGTGAAAGAGAGTCAATGGTGCCATAGCTTGTTTCGGTTGGTTTGGTCTGCGCTTTTTCTGTCTTGAGTGTGGTAATGGGTTTATCCATGAAGGTTTTGTGTGGTTGTTTAATTCTATTGGACAAAGGGGAGTACTGTAAGCCGTGTGATTAGTTGTGGGTTTAGGAGTGGGCTGCAACAATAGAACTGTCTCGGAGGATGCCTCCCACTTTTTTGATTAATTTCCCTTTTTTATTCAAACTACAAGATTAATGGTGAGTATGCAATACACGATTGTGTAATTACATTTTTGTTGTAATTCCCTGAGTTACATGAACACACACAAAAAACTATACAGCCTCATTTAGAAATAATATTCGAGTCAAAAAAATAAACTATTGATGGTGGAGTGTTGAGGATGTGCTCAGGAGTCACATAGCCTGGGTAGAGAAGCTGTTCTGTGGTCTGGTGGTATGGCAGCAGATACTTCTGTGTCTGTTGTCAGATGGCAGCAGGTTGAACAGTCTGTGGCTGTGGGTGTTTTCTTTTAGTATCTTTGGGCTCTGTGCAGACATCTCACTCCACTGATGTCACTGATGGTCTGTATGGTACTAGTGAGGTTCTGTGCAGTTTCAATAACCTGCTGTAAAGTCTCCCTGTCTTGCACCATGCACAAAGCACACCAGTTTGTGATGATGTGATGTTTGGATCTGTTTTAAGTCTAATACCTCAGTATATTAATGCACTGAGTAGTGACCCACAAAGAGTTATTGTGCAGTGGTCATTGATGGTGATCTGGTGTTGAAGCCGCATAGTTGGTCTTTATCCCACCAGCAGGCAGATACTATGAGTGACCTTTTCTGAGGGGGACCAGAGCCTCGGCTGGGCTTATCAGTCTGGCATGGAGTCACCCTTAGAGCCAGCACTGAGCCCTGGCAGCTACACACTGGATGTTGGCGTTGGCCTACAGTACCACTCTGGCAAACTATATTGCTGTTTGTGTGTGCACATCAAGTGGCAATGGATACAAGTGAGATACCAAGCCTGTGCTTCCTTCAGGGATCTCATCCTATCGAGGCCAAAGCTGCGAGACAGTAAGGAATGTATGCCAAGCCTTGTTTTCACTGATTCATAACGCAGCCAACATAATGTGCTTGTCCTCTTTGTATTCTTTTTTTCTTTTTTTTACCCCAAAGAGCTCTTCTGTGCCCATCATGTACTTGGAGTTTTTTAGGTGCTGCTCAGAAGCAAACACGTTGTTTGAAGCACACTGAGGCTTTGAGGCATTCTCTTCATTAAAGTGCCACCCAACAAAATGTTACTTTGAGACTGTATGAACAAACAACCTTCTACACACTGAACCAATCTTTTACAGAAGCAAGGTCACACTAGAGAATTTCTGGAGGGGTGTTGCTAAAATTAGAACAGGGAATTTCTGACTTTTGACTAGTTTTAATTCACTTTCCGCAGAGCCACATTTACACTTTCTCCCCTGCTTTCAGTCTTGTAAGATGGTGTGTCGGTTAGGACACAAGAAGGAAGAAGACCAGCGTCTCTTCAAGGTGGTGGGGCTTTATTTTGACACTCAAAGGATCGTACACACACAGGTGTACACAGTTCTGAAATAATAACAAATAATAATAAACAATATTATTTCCACCTTATTCAGGTATTTCACATTTTAACAATAAACACAAATTATACACCATTATCTGCTGTGTATACATCCAAATTTATCCACAAATGATCAAATACATACATATTAAGACAAACACAAGGTGCATGGGTCTATACTGCCCTCTGCTGGCTAAATAAGGGACACAGGACACAGGACAGCACCATAGCTCTCAACGAGCAATTAAGGGTCAGAACAAGAACAACATTTATAAAACAACTAAGCATGAACAACTCACAGCTGAAGGATATCACACCCTACAAGGTGAGGATAACCGACACGACAACTAGAAACACAAACATCACTGCCGACACGTTTAACGAGTTAATGAGGCAGTACTACAATATGAACAGTACTTTCTTCAGTCACTACAACCCAGACCATCAACATAAGCATACCTCCACACCACATGTCAACAAACACAGGCAGGTCTCAAGTCTTCAGTATTCCAGGAACATGAACTCTCAAAGGGAAAACGAACTTAGTCAGCATGGCTGCTGGCTATTGTTCTTTTTAGCTCCTGTGAGCTGTGCTGTTGGCAGGAGGGTCTATAGGTGCATTTAAAAAAAAAAAAGCCTTTTATACAGCCACCCCCAAATGTGCATGGCTTATTTGCATCAAACGAAAGGCTTAGTCAGTCTTAGGGGGTTTAGAGGTCAGAGGAAGATCATCCTCTGCAGAAGGGAGGGCTGGTAGCCTCACTAACTGGGCTACTGGCCGTGTTAAGATGTGACCTTTAATGTTGACATCAGCTGATCTGACACAATCATCATCACTGCGATGGACCTTGACCACATGCCCAATCGGCAACTGGGCCCGTGGCAGCTGGGGTTCCACCAACATAATGACTGGTTTGTCTTGTAGATCAGGTGGAGAAGACCGCCATCTCTGTCTCGTCTGAAGACCAGGTAGGTATTACCTTTTGAACCGGGACCAGAATTGGTCCGCTAGGACCTGTGAATGTGGCCAGCACCTGCAGCTCAAGATCTCAGTGTCTGGATACACCACTTGAGGGAGCGAGCCATCAGGCCACCCCATGAGCAGACTGTGTGGTGTCACTGGATCTACATCCGTGACGTCAGCAGATACATAGCCCAGTGGTTTTGAGTTGAGAATGGCCTCCACTTCCAGGAGCACGGTGAGTAGCATTTCTTCAGGAACTGGTTGGGATCTGACACATGTGTAAAGTGCTGACTTGACTGACCCAATCCCGCTCTCATACTCCACCGAAGTGGGGAGCAGCAGGAGGGTGAAAGTGGAACTTGATCTTCTGACGGACAAGCCATTGCTGCAACACTGGAACCATGTTCTCAAAGGCTTCCCTGAGTTCACGTCCAGCCCCTTTGAAATTAGTTTCTTGGTCTGACCACAGTTCAGCAGGAGTTCCTCTTCTGGCAATGAACCGCCTCAATGTCAAATAGGCATCAGAATCCATATTCTTGAGGAGATCAGGATGTACGGCTCTGGTCGTTAAACACTTAAAGATGATTCCCCAGCGTTTCTCTTGACATCTGCCTACTGTCATCACTGGTCCAAAACAATCCACGCCAGTGGAGTAAAAGGCATTTTTTTTAGTCTGAGGCAAGCATCAGGTAGGTCAGCCATCCTTGGAATAGAAGGCTGGCCCCTCCAACGTTGACACTCAGCACAGGCCCATTGCTGCTTACGAACTGCCTCTCACCCTCTTAGGATCCAGAATGATCTCCGCAGCTCTGAAAAAACTCACTCTGGACCTGGGTGATCTTGATCACTGTCATACTTCTGGATGAGCAGATGTGTCACTGGATGAGTGGCATCAAGAACAACAGGATGTAGGGGGGCGTCAACATCCTCCAACCATCTGAGCTGACCACCCACTCTTATTAGGCCAGAGGTTGAATCGAGGACAGATGCTAAGGTGAGTAGGCAACTTGAGGGGGACACGGGTTTCTCTGTAGCAAGGAGCTTGTAGTCCTCAGGAAAGGACTGCTTCTGAGATCTCAGTACGTTTTCTTTTTCTGCTTGCTGATAATCCTCAGCTGTGAAGAGGGTACTAGAGGAGGTCGCTCCTTGGAGCTCTTTGACCGTGTCATCCATGAGTCCTTGCCAAGAACTATATCTTTGATCATCTGGGCCACAATCAGTAGGTGAGGTGATTGTAGCCCTACAAAAGGCAGCCTTTCGGAGTGCTGCTCGATCCTCTAGAGGTTCAGCGCTAGGCCTCTCTGGCCAGCTGTCTGGACTTTGCAGCAGGAAAGGGGGTCCCTGGGACAATCTGTTAGGATCCTTAAGCTCTTGCAGAGCTTTACCTCTTGTTAGGTTATCTGCAGGATTTTGGTCGGAGTCCACATAGCGCAATCCTCCCTCAGCTCCTGTATCTCGGCCACTCTTGCCCCAACGAACACCTTGAAGTGGCAGGACTGGGAATGGAGCCAGGTATGCACCATAGTAGAGTCAGACCACAGAGTGGTGTGTGCCACTTCCAAGGTGCGTTCCTTGGCGAGGAGACTGCTTAGTTGTGCTGCAGTTCAAGGCATGGAATGGAATGCACGTGTTTGGGAGCTACTCTGAAACAAGCAAGGATGAAAGAAAGGTGAATCTGGCCCTCTTCAGTCTCTGTCCTCAGGTAGGCTATGGCTCCGTAGGCCTGTTCAGAAGTGTCAGCCAAGATGTGCGCTTCATTGGTGACAGCCCCGATGTCAAGGTCTGTTGGCATGTATGCTCAAGGAAAGGTAAGGAGAGGTAAGAACTGAAGCTCATCCTCCCAGTTGGACCAGGCTTGAAGCAGAGCTGCAAGTAAATTATCCCATTATGGGTTATCCCAACCTCGCTGCTTATCTCACAGTTATCAGATGATGATCTTCGCCCTGGTGGATAAAGGTAGGAGGTTAACCTAAAGGGTCATATTGGGACACCAGGACTCTGTAGATGGCCCTCAGGGTCATAACATCGTATGACACTGGCCTGTGCTTGTAGCTCAGGGAGTCTCTGTCCCAGTTCCAGCTGAGACCCAGGGTGGATTCTTGAGGGTTGGCCTTGTCCTGTGCCAACCACAGGTCTAGCCTCTGCGATCAAGCCTCTTTTAGCAGGTGATCCAGGACACTAGGCTCATTACAGGCCCACGGTCTCAGCTTGAAGCCTGCCAAAGACAGAAGATCCCTAAGGCGATTTACCAGCTGCCTGGCTTCCTCTGGGGTACGCACATGCTGTAGGCAGTTATCAACGTAGAAGCAATGGTCAACGGAGAACCTCAGGATGTCTTCCGGCTGACAATGATCGGTAACATGGCGCTGCAGTGCATACGTAGCACAACAGGGGCTACAGGTTGTGCCGAAGGGAAGGACCTGCCACTCAAATACTCTTGGGGGCTCATCCACTTTCAGGTCATGCCACAGGAACCTCAGTAGAGGGCGATCTTCTGGAAGAAGGTGGATCTGATGAAACATCCCCTTGATGTCTCCCCTTACTGCGATGGGGTGCTCCCGGAACCTCAGTAAGACGCCCACTAAGGAAGCTCCAAGGGTGGGGCCAGGCAGTAAGTACTGGTTTAGAGTTTGCCCAAGGTATTGGTGAGAGCAGTTGAAGATGAGCCGATATTCCCCATTGTGAGCAACTAGGTGATGGAGAATGTACCAACACTCTTTAGGTGGTTTCTCTTGGATGACCTCTTGCACCGTACATTCTCCAATGAGCTTCTGCATCTCAGCTCTGTAGATAGCTGCTCGCTCAGGATCTTTCAGGAGCTGCCGCTCCATACTTCGCAGAAGAGCTATAACTGACTCCTTAGGTGCCTGCAAAGGGGGTATGGCTGTATGACATAGTAGGGGGGTTGCATATCTCCTCAATCTGTCAAGCAGTGCTACTGCTTGTTAGTTCTGTTTGGACCAGGTCACTTCTCTTTCTGGTCGGTGAGGTACAGTGTCCATTCGCCAGAGCCTCTCAATATGGCAGTACAGTGCATCCATCGGTGGTTGGAGGGAGGTAAAGAGACACTGCACAGAGTCAGCTGGCCACTTCATGGAACGAACGGGACCTTGGAGGGTCCATCCCAACCGGGTATGGGCTGCTGCAGGGCCACCGGGTGGTCCAAGTCTGAGTGGTTTTACAGGTGTTATGAGTAGGGATGGATAGCATTAGGATTTTATCAATACCAATACTGATACCGATACTCCTTATCAGTGGCAATACTTATCAATACTCTTATCAATACTACAACATGTAATTTTGTGTAAAAAAATAAAGACTTTACAAGATGTTAAAAGATTAAACCTTCTTTTTATTAACACAAGATAATAAAAAAAAAGCTTCAACAGAACAGAAACTGCGCAATTAATACTCCTAAAGTTAATGCAGCCGGTGGGGTTGACCAGCCGCAATGCAGCGGACAGTATCCAGTGGAAATTCAGAGTAAGCAACATCACCAAACACTTGGAGTGTGTACATAGTATGAAGATATAGGAGTGCAGTGTGTTTGATTGCTGTAACAAAGTAAAGTTCGCAGCCAAGGCATGGTGTTTGTTGTTAAGTTTGTAGTCATTACTGTTGGCTAGACGTTCAAAAACCATTCATATCACAAGCCAATAAAAAATCATTTTAAAAAAAGTAAAATAAAAAAAAAAGTACCAATAACAGTACCGTTTGCCCAGAATCTTAACGACCCAATTAGGAGCCGGTACCAAAAAGTACCAGTCCTCGGTATACATCCCTATTATGAAATGTGACTGATCAGAGCCGATTAGGAGCAATGGATTGGCATCCTTCAAGGCAGGTATAGGAAGACCATGGAGGTGTTAATACTTCTTCTGAAGTTGTTTAATGGAGTAAGTATGTTGGGCTAAGCTGAGGCAGCTAGCTGTGAAGGCACCATTGATCTTATAGTTGACTTTAGAGCTTGCAGCTGGAGAAACATGGAAGGATATCTTATGTCCTTGGAGTACCTGGATGTCCTGCTGGACCGTCCACAGAGAAAGATCTTCTGGGGCACCCTTTATTCCCAGTGATTGCTGAACACAGGGACAACCTTCAACATGACTCAATTGCTAGCTCCGTGTTGGTCGAGGTAGAGGGAGTCAGAGGCAGAACTAGTCAGGCAGCTCTCTTCCTTCTTTGCTGCCTCCTTATTGTTTTGCTTAGGCCTCTGATTTATCTCATGAAGGGCTAGGAGGTGCTTCCTTTGACACAGAGTTTCTTCTAGGTGCACTGAACTGCTTGTTGGTTCGGCGCACAGCGCCAGCACCACTTGTTAACTTGAATAGACTCCTTGAGCTGCTCTTTAGAGAGTTCAGCGACCTCACTGCACTGACTGAGGTAATGTTCACCACTCTGGCAATAGGCACAATAGGCCTTCCCCATAGGTTTCTTCTGCTCAGAACTTGGCTTGGGTCCAGAAACGTCCCTGGATGATTCTCCGATGTCATGTAGAACTGTCACCATCTGTTTCCCAGGGCGAATATCCGATCTAGGAGGCTGTCTTTCCCTCTTGGTTCTTACACTGACTTGACTGTCAAAGCTCAGGCACCAGGACTCTTAACTGAGCCATTCTGACAGATCATGGAGGGTGTGTGAGGTAGAGGTAAGATCGGGCCTAAAAAATCCAGCCCGACCCGACCCAGGCCCGCAGGCATTAAAGCCCGACCCAGCCCGAGCCCGACCAATTAACTTGATTTGCAGGCCCGAGCCCGAAGCAAACCCGAAATTTCAATTCATCCCATAGTATTTTACGTTCACGAAATGTCCGCAAAGCCGTGCGCAAAGCGTGCTCTTGCTCTGCGCCTCCTGTTTAGTAGTAGTTATATAGCAATTACCTTACAGTGCCGCCTTCTCTGTTTTATCAAAATTATTTATTTACAACAAGTATTCCTTAGTTTAGTATCCACACATCGTTTTAGTATACATTTTTATAAACATATATTTATTTAAAAAAAAGTCAGCGAGAGAGAAGCCCGAGCCCGACCCGACCCGAACGTAATGATTGACATTTTAGGCCCGACCCGACCCGAATTTCGGGCCGGGTCGGGGTCGGGCTCGGGCTCGGGCTCGGGCTCGGGCTAAAGATCTTACCTCTAGTGTGAGGTCCCAGATTGCTTGAACCGATGGCGATGTAAGTCAGCTCTTTGTTCTGCTGGCAACTTGGTCAGGAGACAAGCTACATGAGAACCGCAATTGAGTTCAATCTCTCCCTCTGGGCCAAAGGTCTTGAGAAAACCCACTAAGGATTGGATCTGAAGAGAGAACCTCTGAAATGCTGCCCAGTCACCACGTCTGATTTCAGGGGCTTCTAGGACACTAGCTATCTTCTCCAAAGCTAGTTGATGAGGCTGGCCAAATCTGTTGTACAAAGCTCTTATTGTGTCGGTGTAGGGGGTGGGGGAATTTAGATAAGCATCGGCTATTGGCTTAGCTTCCTCCGACTTCAAATGATCCATGAGGATCTGGTACCTGAGGAGTTCTGTAGAATCTGGTGGGAGTAAATTCTCAGAGGCAAGGCGAAGTCTAGCGAACTCACTGGGGTGTGGCTGGATAAACTTGGGGATTGTAGGTCTGCGGCCTCTATACAGTAGCTCTGACACGGGAGCCTGTACAGGGTGGTGGGGAGAGAGCTGGGTGATGCCCTGGTGACCATCGGGGGAGGGGCTGCTCTTGGCAGTACTGGGGGTCTTGAATCTGTGTAGACAGGAGCGAGGTAAGAAAGTGGCTGAGGGGGCTGTGATGGAGGATAAGGCATGGTCCCATTATATGGTGCAGGGGGCACAAACTGATGAGGCTGTGAGGCGAACATAGAGGATGACTTGGCTGGGTTTGGGAAACTGTGAGGAAGATGATTCTGTTGTTTGTCTAGTTGCCCCTGGTTGAGATCACTCATACCTATAGGCAGGTCATCCTCAGTTCCAGGCCAGGGTGGAGGAGCAGGCCAGTCCTCCTCATCTTCTTCCTCAGGATGTGGTGAAAGGGGATTGGGCTGGGCTGCAGCACTGGCTCCTACAGGTCTGCAGCTGCTGTGACTTGAGGCTGAGTTCACAGACCATTCAATATCCTCCCTCAGTGAGCGGGATACGCTTATTAGCTCCTTTAGCTCCCTCCGTGCCTCATAGAGTTCCTTTAAGGTAGACTGGAAAGTCTGTTGGCATCTGGCCACATCTTGAATGCTGTATCTGGCTCGAAGGACCAATGTTAGGGAGGTAATGAACTAATGCTGATTCTTTTAGGCGATAACAGCATCCAAGATGGTGTGTCAGTTACGACACAAGAAGGTAGAAGACCAACGTCTCTTCAAGGTGATGGGGCTTTATTTTGACACTTAAGGCCCCCACACACAACCCAGATGTCCAACTCTCTTATCCGACCACTCTCTGAACGCTCCGTTGCCTCTTGTCTGACCCATTCGGCAGAAAAGTTGCTTTGAAACACACCGCTTTGACGTGCTGCCTACTGCACAGTAGCGTGTACGTTCTGTGCTTGTGCGAGATGTAATAAGCGGGTGGCGCTCATGTTGTGAGTTGTAAACGAGAGGCTTATGCACGCGACTCTCTTTACATTTGATCAAAATGAAACTTAACTATTTCAGATAAAAACAGCTGCATACTAAACATGCAGCGAGGCATTACCAAACAAACACAATTCATTTGTCCTGAATGGACATAACAACTAGTCTCATGCCAGTACTGCAAAGCATGACAACGGGGAATGACCGAACGGAGTGCGTAGAAAACCAATGTGCACACAGTATTCCGACCCTCCCACACATCGCACTGATTCGCTAGCACACCGCCAATCAGAGAATCCAATGGCTCAGACGTCCGACGGCCCTCCTCCTCAGACTTTGCATGTTCAGTCAGTGCAGACAGCGAACGCACAGCTCCAAAAGCTTCCAACGTAGCTGAACACACCAAACATATTTGTTCCCGACCTCGTCCGAGACTCTCCAAACGCTTCAGACATCCAACGGCTGGGCCGGTGTGTTCCTGCCTTTAAAGGGTCGCACACACACGGGTGTACACAGTTCTGAAATAATAACAAATAAGAATAAACAATATTATTTCCACCTTATTCATGTATTTCACATATTAACGATAAACATAAATTATACACCATTTATCTGCTGTGTATACATCCAAATTTATCCACAAATGATCAAATGCATACATATTCAGACAAACGTGAGGTGCATGGGTCTACACTGCTCTCTGCTGGCTAAATGAGGGAGACAGGACACACAGATGGCACACATGTTGCCTCTCAATGAGCAATTAAGGATTAGAACAAGAACAACATTCATAAAACAACTGAGCATGAACAACTCACAGGTGAAGGATATCACACTGTACCTTTAACAAGGTGAGGATAACTGACACAACAAGTAGAAACACACACATCAGTGCTGACACGTTTAATGAGTTAACAAGGCAATAAAGTACTAACATATGAACAATACTAACTTTCTTCATTCACTCGAACCCCGAGCATCAACACAAGCACACCTCATACCACACGTCAACAAACACAGGCAGGTCTTAAGTCTTCAATATTCCAGGAACATGAACTCTCAAAGGGAAAAGGAACTTAGTTAGCTATTGTTATTATGCCGGCTATTGTTCTTTTTAGCTCCTGTTAGCTGTGCTTTTGGCAGGAGGGGCTATAGGCACATTTCAAAATAAAAGCCTTTTATTCAGGTGTAATATGTAAGACTTTCAGTCAGAAACATTAAAAATTAACCAACATAATCAACAAAATGTAAAGAAATAACAATTTTGAGGTGAGGGTGCTGATGCTTCTTTTGTCCACAGAGGTTGCCAGAACCAACAAAAAAAAGTCCCTGTGTTATCGCTGTTGGGGCCGGTGTCACAAAGACAGCGTTAGCAACATGACTACCAGTTGCAGCCTGGTCACTGTCTGTAGCAAAAAACAACCAAATTATCACAACCTAGAATTCTAATTTGACTTAGAAATTCTGATCTAGTAGAAAGATTTGCCCTCTACACCATCTGCAGGATCTGGTCTTTCCTCACAAAGGACACAACTCCTGGTCCAAGCCCTGGTCATCTCCCACCTGGACTACTGCAACTCGATCTTGGCTGGACTCCTAGGCTCTGTGACTAAATTGTTGCAGCGTATCCAGAACACTGCAGCATGCCTCATTTGCAATCTACCCAAATTCTCCCATGTGACCCTTCTCCTCCATGACCTCCACTGGCTTCCTTTTGCAGCCCACATCCGTGGAATGGAACTGCACCCATCTACCTCCAAACACTCGTCAGACCACACGCCATAGCCATAACATCCAAATCTATTGGAGAATGAATAGCAAAGTGAAAGCGAGGTTTAATAGAATCTATAAAAGAATGGTGTCATTTTTCATTCTGCATGTTGAAGTGTCCTTGGACAAGATACTGAACCCCAAACAGCTCCTGATGTACTGGTCGGCACCTTGCATGGCAGACACCACCATCAGTGTATGAATGTTCGTATGATTTACTGTAAGTCACCTTAGACAAAAGTGTCTGATAAATGCTCTAAAATGTAATAATCTACCAGGATAACCTGAATAATTTTGGCGTTTATACTCATATTGCTCTAATGATGGTATACATTCTCAAGCACTTGGTTTATTTCTTTAACTTAAAAGTTACGGTTGCTGCAACCTCACTTTTATTCTCCTCATCGTCTTCGCCATCACCATGGCAGTGGAGCACAACACAGCACCATGTGGGATGGATGACATAACGTTTCTTTCCAGGCGCCGGACTGCCTTTTCCCAGAGTAGCACACTGTACCAGAGGTCTGGCCCACTGCTCTGCTTTTGTGTTCCTTCCCCTCTGTGGTTGAGGTATAAAAAACGGATTGGCTAATGTCAGCAATTCAAGAGCAGTCCTTCTGCAATACTCATCTTATGGGGCACTGTTTCCAAAAAATGTTCTTACCTTATTTCAGAGTGGCAGGTTTTCCCATAGTTCTGTTTTCCATTCTTTGAAATAATGCTCTCCTCTTTTCTTTCTTTTCCTTTCCTTCCGCTCAGTCCAGCTTTCCCTTGTCTTTTCCATTGCATAATTGTAGCCACTCTCCGTGGGTCCCTCTCTTCTGGCCAACAGCTTAGAAGGCTCAGAAAGTCCCCCAATTATTATGACTTCAACTTTCCACTTTATGTGTGTCCTAGCAGAGGGAGCACAGTATTGTCATTACAGTTGGAATTCTTCTATGATGTAATCTTCTCTCGTGTGCACTGAGTAGAAATCCTTGTGTGAAGTGATATAATATCTTGTGCATTAAAGGTGACTGTTGATGTTGAGGTGATACAATCAAACACCAAACAATACAAGACTCTGTATCACATCCTTTCATAACAAAATCATGCATTTTGCTGAACTTGATTCAAACATTGATTTTTCACTGCTTATATGGTGCTGAGTTGCAGAGGCAGCAGGATAAAGTAGGTTGTCCAGAGGTCCTTACATAGTCGGATTTAGCATTTGAGAGGTAACTCCAAGTTTGACCTTAGGCTGTCAGGGTAACGACAGAGGTTCTCTTTTTACCAGACCAGGACACCATCATAGTAAATCAGGGTGCACCCATAACCTATTCTCTAGTAGGCCATGTTCCAGATAACAGTTCAAAGCTGTGGCGCTTTTACACAACATTAATTATAATGTAATTTGGGTTAAATTTGGCTATCGATAATAATTAATGACTATCAATGATTATTATTAATTATGATAAATATTAAGATGCAGCTGACATTAGATTACCTCAGAAGCACCACCCTTAAAGAAGGTAAAAGATAGCCAATTCAATAATTCACTCTCATCAAAAGGTACTAAACAGTCAGTTTGTAACTCTGATTGATAAGTGACTTAATAACTACAACCAAATAGACAACATGTAGGTTCAAAAGTCTTTTATTTAACACAAAATGAATACACATAATCTAACTAACATGCACTATATACATTGGAAACCAGTCCTTTTCTTTGCAGGGAAAAGGAACTTTAACTTAACTTCAACTTTATTTATTTATATAGCACCTTTCATACATGAATGCTGCCCAAAGTGCTTCACAGAGCAAAATTAAAAAATAACAATAGACAATAATTCAGTGGGTAAAAAGGAGAAATATAAATAAATACAAAGGCATAGAAATAACAACAATTACAAAAGTGCTAAAAGTGGAAGTAAGTATGTACAAGCATGGGGTGAGAAATAATTATGTATACAGCTAAGAGTCACGACATAAGAACAGAATAAATAACATGAAAATAAATAGGAAAAATAAAATGAAAACAAATGACAAAAGGAGCTAAATGACGAGGCACCCTAATTAAAAGTCAGGCTAAAAAGATATGTCTTTTGATGTTGTTTACAAAGAGTGAGTCCCTCAGATCCAGAGGCAGGCTGTTCCAGAGACGAGGGCCATAGTGTCTGAAATCTGACTCCCTATATGTATATGGGGGAGTCATGTGTCATGTCATGTCATTGTCCGAACCGCTTATCCCTTTCCATGGGGTTGCGGGGTGTTGCTGCTGGAGCCAATCCCAGCCTCGTCTCAGGGCGAGGGCAGGGTACTCCCTGGATAAGTCACCAGCTCATCGCAGGGCTCACTAGTGAGCAATGTGGGGTTCAGTGTCTCGCTCAAGGACACTTCGACATGCAGCTCAGCCCTGCCCGGAGCTGGGATTTGAATCAGTGACCTTCCGATCACTAGTCAACCTGCTCTACCCGCTGAGCTACAGCCACCCCTATGGGGGAGTCATGTCCCCATTTATTTCCCAGAAATCTTTGGGACAACCAAGAGGCCGGTTGCTGAGGATCTGAGGAACCTGCTGGGTGCATATCTATGAAGCATCTCAGAGAGATAAGATGGTGCCAGGCCATTTAGTGATTTAAAGACTAGTAAAAAGATCTTAAATTAAATTCTA
This sequence comes from Acanthopagrus latus, assembly GCF_904848185.1. Lineage (NCBI taxonomy): Eukaryota > Metazoa > Chordata > Actinopteri > Spariformes > Sparidae > Acanthopagrus > Acanthopagrus latus. The sequence continues at coordinate 28,508,318 of NC_051045.1, read as the reverse complement.
AGACTAATGGGCAACCAGCTGAAAAAACAAGATCAAAATAGTCTCCCATACCATAATAACACATCTAACCAACGAATTCATTAAAGCTGCAGTCTGGAGTTTTGAGAAAAAAGTGGACTTAGCCAGAATATTTGAATGAGCACAGCTCCCAGGTCCCTCCTTCTTCCTCTCTGCTGCCTGCAGCCCTGTCTTCAAAGTCCCTCCCCACAGAGGAGCCTGCTGTACACGGGCAGGCTTGTAACCACGGTAACAGAGGACACCAGATAACCAAGACGGCACATTCACAAAATCAACCGCTGCCATAGCCTTGTGGTTGAAACATAGAATTAAACATATATCTATGGAGTAAGACAGCTATCATAAAGACGTGTGCATGATTCTAACCATTCATATTTGTAATGTTAAACATCTGTATGTCAATAACATTGTTGTACACAAAATTCTACTGTCATATACGCGAGTCTGATAAATTGTTTGGGTTAGGATTGTTTTCTCCCTCCACCTCTGAAATGACGCTCCAATATTTATCCTTGTTTTCTCTTTCACTTGGTCCAGTTCTTACTTTTTACACTGCTTTTCTTCATCAGTCGTCTTATTTCCTCTCTTTGACGTGGACAATGGTGGGGTATTTTTCAGCTATGTTGTTGTTGTCTGTTCTCTGCCATTGTTTACAGTTTGGGCTTGAACATATATGACAAAGTAAGAGCAAGCACTAAGCCTGCAAGGGGGAGAGGCACTGCCCAGTATGTGCTGCATGAGGGAGGGGCCTGCCAGCAGTATGTGTGAGAGTGATTGACACTTCTCAGACACTCCCCTTTGCTCTGATTGGTTGTATTCAACCGGGAAGGGTTTATTATTGCGAATCAAATTAGGGCCACTGGGTGGAGCCACAGACAGTGGATTTTTACACAGTTCTGTATCTTATTCTACTGTCAGATCATAATGACAATTTTGGCAAATATAACAAAAACATACTTGCAGACTATCATTTTAATGGAATACACAATGTAACTATAGATGTTTCTTGCCCTACTGATAAGCCAGTAGTGTTATAAGCCTGTTGATTTACAATAGATATGCTCTTTCTGCGATTTTTTTTTCAGTTGTCCTTTCTGCATTTGAGCTGCTTTTATCCTGGACTTTGTGTTTCACTTATTCATATTTGTCTAAAATTATAATCAACTTTTTTTTTATTACACTCTGTTGCCAGTAGACTTGTCCATGTTTAGCATTTGTCAATTAATGTGAGCAGGCTTCTGACTTGATCAAACCTGGGTTGATTTATTGAGCTGATAAACCCCTTTATGTGTTTGCCTAGCTTGATTGCCAGTTTAAGGCTTGGCAAAGCCAGATAGCAGAAACATGTCCAGACTAGTGTTGTTTTTGGCGGCCTGTTTTAATTTTAGTTTTAGTCTAGTCTTTGTGTCAAACTGTCATTTTAGTTTTTATTAGTTTTAGTCACGGTTATACTCCTTTTAGTCTAGTCAAGTTTCAGTCGACTAAAAGTCTGAGCATTTTAGTCTTGTTTTGGTCAGAAATATCCATGACTATTTTTGTCCAGTTTTAGTTGACAAAAATTGATGACATTTTTGTCTAGTTTTAGTCAATGGAAATTGTACTTTAGTCTCTTTTCAGTGATGCAATTTCTATCTGTGTACTTGTATTTCATTTACTATGGTGTACCCTCCTTCCGTCTCACCTATAGGCCTATGTCATTTAGTAACAGCAGCACACACATGCACACACACACACGCAAACACACACACGCACAGACAGCTGGCCGATTGTTATGTTTATGGAGAGGGCAATCGTCCTCCTGTCTGTCCTCCCGACTTTCCTACTGACTGTTCCTGATGTTTCTGTCCTAAAAACAGCATCTGTCACCGGCAAAAACTATAACTCACTCGCCCCCATCCCCCTGAATGAGTCAGATAGCGTCCAGTTTACTGATGACGATTGTGTAATTATGTAATTTAGAGTGAAAAATGTAACTTTGTCACTTTCCAGGATGTTTGCGGGGTCACGATCACAAACACACCACATTGTAACAGCATCCATATGTTTATAAACTGTCCGTGGGTTTAGATTGAAGGGGGGACACCGGGGAGACACCAAGTGAGTGGGGATTAAGGAAGTGACGTCGCCTGCATCTGCACAGTGCGACATGAAGCAGCCCCTGAATTGAGACTCAGGAGACAGAAATATTGCAAAAATGATAATAATAGCAAGAAGAAATACCATTAAAACATTTCATCTCATCTCGTTTTGGTCAACAAAAATGAAGAGATATTTTAGTTTTTATTTTGTAAACCACATTTAATCCTGTTTTTATTCGTCAACAATACTGTATTATATGTTTAATGATAGTTTTCGTCACATGACCACCATTTATGCATCTCGTCTCGTTTCTGTCACGTGAGGTTTGTTCACGATGATATTTTGTTATAATTTTCGTTGACAAAAAAGCGACACTTGTCCAGAGTATTTTGGACTGGTTACCTAGTGGCAACAACTTTGGACAAAAACTTTGATGAACTTCCTGCTGATGTTACTTCCAGAGCAGACAATGAAAACATATTATTTTCAGTATTTTCTTGGTGACTTTGATTGATTTTTACCTGCTAACGAATTGCTCTGTTGAGTAGACAGTGGCTTACATCACATTCCTTAGATCACTATTGTTATTTTTCAGCAACAGTAGTAAAGTCACCTGCAGGACAGCAGAGTACAGTTCCTGCTTATGTTTTTAGAATGATTTGATGTTTGAGCTTGCACCAGCTATGAAAAAAATAGTCACAGTCATTTTCCAATTGTATTGTCACAAAAAAAATATCATGTATGTGAAAATATTTTTTCTCCCGGATAATAAACTAAATGGTTTTGTGTCCACTGCACAATAATGATAGTTCTCACCTATTTTTTCATGTAAGTGATGAGACTGTTTCATCTCTCTAAGTATTTATAGCAGTGGCATTATTGTGAAAATGAAAATGTACCTAAATATGACAAACTAAATGCTTGATTTCCCACCCCACCATCAGTTAATTAATGTTAGCAGATGATAATAATACATGGCCAACTGCAGAGATACAACCTTACAACCTTATTTGTTATGACGTGACATGAATGTTGTGAATGTCATAAATAAAAAAACACGTGGTATATACATTTACCTTATCTGTTTTTATGTCTCTGATGTGTGTTCACATGATTGGTTAATCAATGTAATAGTGCCACCTGATTGGATTGATATTATTATAAGGTGGAGGAAACATAACCTGTTTGTCATCTGTCACACCCACTCCACCTGCACACAGCAAACTGCAGCGAGTTAGCTGCACAGAGGGCAGCTGTAAAGCCCGGGTTATCAGCCAAATTATGTTCATGTTTTCACGTGAAGTACTCTAAAGAATGACTAGTGAAGGCAGGTTCTGAAGAACTTGTTGTTGAGAATGCTGCCTGCTGAGAAGCTTAAGCCAAATGCGCATTGCTGTCTGTGAAAACGTTGGAAAATGTCAAGAATATATGAAAAGTGTGGAATATTATAAGGTTTTTGAAGAGCTGATGCCAAATGCACATGCCTCCAGCATTCACAGCCAAAAAATGATATGAATAACTCAGGGGATAGCGCATGAAGAATAGCTTTTCTGATTGGCTAAATCAAGTGACGTCACGAATGGTTTCAGGAACAGGGAAGTCGCCGTTGCTTACTCTCACTAGCGCGAAGTTTTGAAGCTATTTTAAGAGAAAATGCTTTGATGAAATGGCTGAAAGTCATTCAAAGTCTAAACTCAAACGAAAGAAACCCTCAGCCGGTGACCACCCACCGGAGATATGTTCCCGGGGAACGCCGAACCGGACTTGGACAACAATGTTCCCCAGCGACGGTACAACAGAGCCTGAGAGGTGCGTGTTTCCCTTTACACCTGTAATAGACAGATACTCTCTGAACATCACAGCGCACACCAGGACTGTTGCATCTTTATACATAATCTACTGCCCACAAGGACTAAACTTGTGATTGGCTCGTTCTTTCCTATGTTCGTTTTATACAGTGACTATAATACAGCCTCTGCCCGCCGAGAGCAGAGCGCCACAGGAGAAACGAACCTCCGTTAAAATCTACACAATTAAATGTTTTCTTGATTATCAGTTCAATTCCATAATAGATAGAACATTACTAAAGACCTCCAACGAACAAGTCGGTGCCACTGGACAATTCGGCACGTTCTTAAATCGTGATGTGATAGTACACATGTATTTACATACAAGGCGACAGTTGCCTCACATAGCTCTCCAGGGCAGACCAAACTTCGATGTAATGATATAAAAGCAGATCTGTTGGTGAAACATGCACACCCTACACTCCACAACTGTATTACCTCTGCCAAAGGCTTATGTGATCACCTGAGACTGTTGAAATTTCTCAGTATATCTGTGCTTGATTAACAAATGAGGGGAGTGAAATTCAAATTGTGTCATGGCGTCCTTATGTCCTCCACACAGGAGAATTTCAGCCTCAGTGGTCAACACTTTGAACCCAGTTAGCCAGTCGCTGCACCATGGAACTACAGAACCAACATAAAAGGAAATGGAAAGGATGCATCGGAGAGGGAATAGCCTCAGTGATAGAATTTACTAAACTTTTCTCTGATAAAGTCTGTCAAAGAAACATAATGAGTTAAAAACAGGCAGGATCGATTGCAGACCTATTTTATTTAGAAGTCATAACTGTAAGTCTAAATTCAAGCTGTTTAAAAAAATAAATAATTCAAAATCCTTTGAGAGTTTTTAGGGGACTTTCTTCCTAAATCGAAACAATGAAATGGGAAGGCACATTGGTAGATGTCAAGCAGGATTGGACAGTATGACTTGAAAATAATATCACAATATTTTTTACCAAATAGACGCTTCTTCTATAGTGATATTGCAACAATATTGTAAGTAATGACTGTTGGTACTTTCACAAAATACTAACACAAAGAGATGTCTGATAAGTAATGATCAGTAATGTGGATATAATAACAAAGTGGGTAAAGGTAAGCATTAGAACTGTCAGAAAATTTTCACTTTACTGTAATGCAGCATTTAAAACCAGGAAACATCAACACCTGTGCCCTGTCACCACAGGTGAATATCTAATATCTAAGACAATATGTAGTCTCATATCATGATAACAATGTATACCAATCAGCCATAACATTATGGAAACAGATTTATAACCAAGAAGGATTTTACACCAACAAGGAATTTGTCTTGGTGAATAAGTTGCATAATTGACAACAATTAACAATAAAAATACAGTGACTGTTATATATACAATATAAATATTACAAACAAACAGACTTAAGCGCGGGATGATTGAAAACATGGAAGAGCTGTACAGGAATGACAAATAAAGAAGTAAGAAATTAAGGATTGTTTAAAACTACAAACATTTTACAAATTTTGCATTATTGTAATGGATAGATTCAAGGGAAGTGATGGGTATGACTGCAAGAATGAGTGTCAGTGTCGGTGGGGGTGGGGGTGGGGGTCCCACGACCTGTTAAGGATCCCAACTGCAGAAGGGAAGATACTGTTCATGTGGTGGGAGGTTTTGGTCCTGATGGACCGCAGCTTCCTGCCAGAGGGGAGAGTGACAAAAAGTCTGTGACCAGGATGGGAGGGGTCTGCTGCAATTCTGCCTTCACGCCTCAGAGCCCTGGAGCTGTGCAGGTGCTGAAGGGATGGAAGATTGCAGCCAATCACCTTCTCAGCAGAGTGTAATATACGCTACATTCTGCTCTTGTCCTTAGCAGTAATAGCAGCGCACCAGACAGTGATGAAGGAGGTGAGGAGGATGGCAGTGTAGATGTGCGCCATCATTGTCTTTGGCAGGTTGAACTTCTTCAGCTGCTGCAGGAAGAACATCCTCTGTTGTGCTTTTTTGGTGAGGGATCTGTTGTTTAGCTCCCAACTGTGTGCAGCCAAAACAGCTCTGACCTGTTGAGGCATGGGCATTACACCTCTGTGGGCGTCCTGTGGTGACTGGGACTGAGTTGTTTGAAATGGATTCTTTGGTTCCTGTATGTCGGGTGATGGGGCCTCCATGGATCAGACTCGTTCCAGCATGTCCCACAGATGAGTCCAGTCAGGCCGTTCGCGAACGAGGGACACCAGGAACTGAATCACGTTCGCCCTGTGATTCGTTCATGATTTGCGAGCCTACTGCAGGCAGAGAACTGTCGCTGAGGATGTAATTCTCGTTCACGTACTGTACTGAAAATGGTGCTGTGTCACTCACCCAGGGCAGAGGAGATGATTCACATTCAGTAACTGTACTGCTAAAATTAGCGGTGTTGCTAACATCTTAAGTGATTTTACTGCACAGTAAAAGTCATTCACATTCGTGAATGTGATTCTCAGCAGCTGCCATCACTCACGTTCATGAATCATGAACGAATCACAGGGCGAATGTGATTCACGTCCTCAGCAGGTCGTTCGTAAACGAGGGACACCAGGACGTTTATCACGTTCGCCCTGTGATTCGTTCATGATTCGCGAACCTACTGCACGTTCAGTAACCGTACTGCTAAAATTAGCGCTGTGTTGCTAACATCCGTGTAGCATCACGATAAGTGATTTTACTGTGCACAGAGGACACATTAACCGTGTAGTAATTTTAGTGCATGTATACCACTCAGAGCAGCACTGCGTCTACCGCGAATGATTGTGTACTATAGTCGCGAACCTCAGGGCTGAATTATTAACTGAATGACGGATCGTTTGGCTGCTTCTCAGTTCAGGGAGTTGGACAGCACTGAACGATTTGGTGAATCTTTTGAATGAATCATTTTAATGAATGGATTCTAGAGATTCAGTACAGTTAAAAAGAACTGCTGTTCCCATCACTAGTTGCTGTGTGGTGTTCCACGTGAGTTGTCCTCATGCTGAAAACATGACTTGTTGCACAGGTGACATCACTACCCGAGATGCAAGAAGAAAGCAAAAATATATATTTTTATTAAGGAAAATATGATAAAAAATAATAGTAACGCACAGTGACTTGAATAAGTAATTTTAATCTGATCACTGGTTTGTTAATATTAACGCGGTAGATTACTCGTTACTGAGAAAAATGGTCAGCTCATACTTACAGCTTATATGTTTGGCTGGGCAGGCTAGCACTCAATGTGCACAGGCTCACGTCGAGTCAGGTTTCATTTTTTTGGGCCCGATCCAAGCTCTACTATAGAGTCACATGTAAATTTAATATCATATATTGAAGATATAGGAGGTTACTGCCCAAAAATTTTCCCACACTTTGGATGTGTTTGGTCTTGCTTTCCTGCTCTCCTCAACATGTTCTGCTGTCATTTATATTACTGCTGCTGCTGTTTATGCGGAGCTGTCTTTTTCTTCCACGCCACACTGTGGTGCACATTCTAGTAGCGGTGTTACAGCGATTTGCTTCGGTTCAAATTTTCTTTTAGACAATGATGATGATCATGATGATGATAATAATAATACGACGCGTCAACGCAAACATTTTTGTCAACAAATTTTAATTGTTTTGAATGTTTTTTGTGCATCTGCGGATGATACATATATGCCAAATCTCGTTCATATATGTGCATGTACGAGGCGGGCCTTGTATTTTTACTATTCCAAGGGCGGTAACATCTATGTTAGCTATCCTCAGGAGGGCATTGGCAATAATTGTACCAAGTTTTGTGTTAATCCAACCAACCTATGTCCAGGTATAACATACTTCAATTTAAAGAGTGCCACCTAGTGGTCATCAGCCAAAATTTTCGATGTTTTTTTAGGGTTTTTTAGGGTCTCATGGGGTAGTAATAACCTGAGTTTGAGTTTTGGGTTATGTTCAGGCAGTGAAAAATGCAATCATTTTGGTCAAAAAAGTTGTCATTCAAAAAACAACTGGGACCTTGCAGGTTTCTCTGCTCGAGCCCTAATAATATTCTCCCCTAGTGGTCATTCAGAAACATACTGCATGTGGATTTGAGAGGATGAGGCCAGAGTGGGTGTGTGAAACAGTGTGTGATATCTGGTTCACAGGTCAGTAGTTCCTGCAGCAGAGTGGTGGAGGAGAGAGCAGCTGCCTGCTGTAAAGAGTTGTTGGGCTTTGATTCTGAAGTCTGCTCTGCTGTATCTGGAGAACCAGCACTGCGACCTGGTTCCTGATCTTCCTTGTCCATCTATAGCGGTACGTTATCACTGAGTATACTTCATCATGCAGCTTTTGTCATCAATCTGTAAACCTCATGCTCACACAAAAGTGCTAAAAGTTCAGTTAGGACTACTTACATTTTCACGTGTGTGATCGAAATTCTTGTCTGACTTATCCCCGCTAGGTGTTGTGCATCTGGTAGATAAAGTACAGATCAAGTTTATAATCCATATTCAGTATATCTCTGCAGCCACGATCTGCTCTTGTTTATTATGGCTTTATTATTATTTATGAGATGTAGCTTTGTGGGTAATAACTTCTGGGTCAAACAAATCGGAGAAATTAAATCACAGTTAAATTTGGCCAAATTCAAAAGTATGAAAAACAAAGTGATATTTATTTATTTTTTTGTATCACATTCATAAACAAATAAGGAAATAATATTTCATTTTCTTATCTTGGTCCTCAATAATATCAGCTTCACAACGCATCAACAAAGCAGATCAGTCAAAGTGATAAAAGCTCACTGTGATGAATTTATCTATCTGAAGCAATTTTGTCTCAGCAAGATGCAAGCTGTAAGTGTTCACAATTTGAATTTAAAGCACAAATATTTATAAAAAAAAATCTGTTATGGTCCTTTAAAAACAGTACAGACTGATGCTAGATTACATTTTTGACTGTGCTGTAACAGGTGTCTTTGTTTCCACTCTTGGGTTAATACCAACCAGAAGTGTAATATAGCCCAAAACACAATACCCTTCCACAGTTCTCATTTCTGTGTTGGTGTTTTTTTATTTATTTATTTTTTTATAGCTATATCACAACTTTAATTGCTTGTCTTTTGTAATAAAAAAGATTCCCTTCCATTTTTGGCTTTAAAAAAGCTCTTGACTTGTTTTTCTTGCATGTTATTGTAGAGACCAACATCACCAAAGTTGGATGACCAACGATGGTGTAACCTCCATGAAGAAGTCGCTCCCTTCCCTGAACCTGCTCTGCCTCCTCAGAGGACTGCATCGAGTCCAGATCCTCTCAGGCTCTGCTCGTCCCAGCATGACCCTTCAATAGAGACAAAACTGGCACTAGACCCACCTGACAGACTGCTGCCCTCTCACACATGGCAAAGTCTTAACGGCAAGACAACATCCCTTCAAGCCCTCACCAAAAGACTGCAGCCTTCCCACAACAGCTGGGAGGCAGCAGCATCATCAGCAGGACCCTCAAGTGTTGGTGGAGAGGAGGAGAAAAAGGAAAAAGAGACTGACAAACAAATTTGTCTGCAGAAGAGGGGTAAAAATAAAGAAAAGTTGGTGGATGAGGAAGAGGAGGTGCACAGGAGTGGTGGAGAAGCAGTGGGAGGAGGAACACTGCAGAGCTGCCCCATGTGCCTGCTTGTGTTCCCTGCTGGGTAAGAGATGCCACACTTTGTTTCTTTGTTGTTGTTTTTTTTTTTTTACTAGATTAAAGTAAGGATTCTTTAGTTCTGTCTCTGTAATTTCTCTCCTAATTTCTCATTTTGGAGACGTGAGAACCTTGGGTTGGAGTTTCAGTCCCACTCACACGTTCATCGTTCCACTGCTTTTCATTTCCATCTATTTCCATTAATTTTGTGCTCCCATTGCAGCAGCCGTGGTAGAGTTTGAAAGAGAAAGACGCATGATGTTTCATGCACATAGTGGTGCACACCTTTCAGATTTCAGCAAGTTCAAAAGAATAGGCCTGTTGGTGAGTTGAAGTTCTCCACAAAACATATCTGGAGTTTCATAGCAAAACACAATCAGCATTCTCCTGAACAGCTGAAGGAGATGGGGACTTTTTTTTAGAAGCCCCGCTACCCCAAACTGAAAGTTACATTTACAATTTGGAAAGTGAGTGAACCTGGTCTGAAGTGTTTGCACAAGCTCAACCACTAAATAATATTTTTTCAAATCAATTTTGGATCCTGGGCCTTCCATAGACCTGATGTGTCAGACGTTGGGGGTATGGAGCCATTTATGTTTTGTTTTTCAAGTCGTTTTTTCATCATTTAAAACCAGTCCCTATCTACTTCAGTTGTTTAGGAGAATGCTCAGGGATGTGAAATTTTTCCGACCTGTAAATTCGATCGATTGGTAAACATAATTACCGCGTTCCATGTGCCTCTGATTCATGTCTTCATGTCACTCCGCAAATAGTCCATTTATTTATCATGATGGAACTTCATTCAAAGCAGAGCTCCACCAAAGAGCCTGCAATCGTTGCGGAAGGTTAACTGATGTGTTCTAAGAATTTTGGATGTGTGGGGCGAACGACTTCTTTCTTAGCTGTAACCAACAAAGGGACAAAATAAATGTAAAGAGAGATATATAGGAGTTCCTATTTTCATTTTGACAAGTATATTAAATAAGACATGACCTGGCAAGTGACATTATTCTAAAATGCATATGAATAACTCCTCCGACATGGTTAGGAAATCCTGCCTCTAGAGCTGCACAAGACAACGGAGAAAATAATTGTATTTAAAATTTGGGGTTGGCTGATGGTTTGGATGAGACCATTAGATATTTTCATGCACTAATGTGATGTCCGTGACACCAAGACGCGAAGTAAGCAAGACAGAAAAAGAAAGTAAAGCATGCCTCACATGAACAGCTTGTGTGTGAGTATATGTGTGCTGAAACCAGTTACTACTGACTCAATTATTCTGAGAAAAATAAAATTATCTACAGAATAAATCTCCACAAAAACATTTCTTGTTTTACTATCCAGCATGGTCGTCAATATTTGCTTTATTTTGGCTGAGAGTCTGCGCTCTGCTTTTGTGTATTATCACATGAAATTAAGAATCCTTGTGTTCCAGTTACCTCACAATTAGCACTTTATATCCACAGAGGGTGCAGGTCCTCCTCCATGAGTCTGTCATGTTTCACCGCCATGATTGTACTCCGACTGCAGAGACAGCCTTTTGTATTTTTCTACTTTTTAAGGGCCACTGTGTTGGGGAGGGTGAGACGAGGGGAATTCAGTTGGTTGCAATCAGCAACCTAGCCAATAGATGCCACTAAATCCCACACACTGGACCTTAACATATTTTCAGTTTAATTTCAAAAATCTAATAAATTGGACTATGCCTGTACTACAGTACGCTTTCTGGGTATGTTATTTTTGATAGCAGGCCAGAACAGACTGTATCTATCAGTATGGTAAAGTATGTGTTGGTCACACACTGAGTGTGTTCACTGTCAGTACCAACAGTTCCTGTCTCTCCAGGTTCTCCCAGATGGACTGTGACAGCCACCTGGCCCAGTGTCTGTCAGAGGTGAACATGGACATGACCTGGTGAGTTAACAGGATGCTGGCTGCTGTCCAGGAGCCATAAGCAGCCCAGATGTCCTGCACACTTCACCATCATATGATATGGAGAGGGACACGCCCAGAGAGCTGCTCGTACAGAGAGCGTTCACTGTTCATTGAAGTACTGACACCTTCCAGGCTTCACGCTGAGGGGGGACTCCTTGAGGCACTTGAGGAAACCAAAATGTAGTCCCTTTAGAAAAAAAAACAAAAGATGGGAATAACATTCCTATGTCATGGAAGAGATTTGGAGTAAAATATATGAGACTGGCCAATAAAGACAGCTGTAAACAAATAACAATGAAGCATTTTAAGCCTTTTTTTAAAAAATTATATCTTTATTTGGGATGGACATGTAAAACATCAGCATTCCACTGTAGTGAAAATATAAACAAATGTCCTTCCGGTTTTGTTGTTTTGAGTCCAGAAAAGGCACATGATCAGTCATCCAGTCGTACGAGTCCCAAGGAAGTATATTCATAGAACGTGAGTCAAATTACATTCGTCCTTAGTAGTGCTACCTCTCTTCTAGTAGCTTAGATTTCACAGCATTTGTGACAGAATGACATTAGTGGATCTACATTATCTACTCAGAAACAGTATTAACAGTTTGCCCGGCAGACAGAACCAGATGAGATTCACATGTTCATCTCGAAAGAGCTCTGAGACAACTTACTTGTAAATAGAACAGCTTACATGGAACCATATACACACAAACTGGGGGGTCACCTGCTGGAGGAATCAACAATAACCAGTCCCACATGTCATGTCATGACATGTCATTGTCCGTAACCGCTTATCCCTTTCCATGGGGTTGCGGGGTGTTGCTGCTGGAGCCAATCCCAGCCTTGTCTCAGGGCGAGGGCAGGGTACTCCCTGGACAAGTCGCCAGCTCATCGCAGGGCCCTCACTGATGAGCAATGTGGTGTTCAGTATCTTGCTCAAAGACACTTCGACATGCAGCTCAGCCTTGCCCAGAGCCGGGATTTGAACTAGCGATCTTTCGATCACTAGTCGATGCTCTACCCACTGAGCTACAGCCGCCCCAGTCCCAAATGAAATAGTTAAATTATACAACAATATTACCAATGGGATCAGATAAAGTCTGCTCTCGTGGGGGCTATGAATAGGATCCAGTTGTGCCTGATTTGATAGAATGTCTCTTTTTGGATCCTTAGCTGATCAGTTTTTCCATCCTAAATATCTCTAAAGTAATTCCTATCCAATCATCCAGGGTAGGCTGAGTCAAGCTTAACCATCTCCTTGTAATTGTTTTCTTACTTGCCACCAAGAGTAACTGTAGCAATTTTATTTCACTCCTACATTCCAAAAAAGGGGCAAGGCCCGGGTACAAAACATCAAAATCAGAGCTATTTGAGTATTAAAAACCTTGCTTAAGGATGCCTGGATACCCCTCCAGAAAGTATTTACTTTAGGACATTCCCAGAAAATATGAAAATGGTTAGCAACAGTCGGGCCACATTGACTCCAGCATGGCATATGTGCACCTTTATATCTCTCCTGATATGGTGTCCTGAAATATCTAATGATATTCTTCCAGCAGTGCTCTCTCCAGCTCATGGAGCTGGATGTTGACCACTGGAAGGACTGGACACTGTCCCATGCCTCGTCAGAAATCTTAATCCCCGATTCCCTTTCCCATTTACCTTTAATGTATAGAGTGTTGTTGTCATTAGCATGGGCAAGAACTGTGTGAACAAAATCTGAGTCACAAGCAAACCATCTGAAAATTCTCAACATTCTACGTATCTCACAAATGTTAATGACCTTCTGCCCGACTTGGAGTGTGTGGGTCAACCAGGGGTTCGCCAGCTTTTCCATGTGACACATTAGAGTCAGATGTATCCCCAAACATTTAATATTCTCCTTATCCCACTTTACATTAAATTTATTACGTAGAGTCACAGGTGCTACAAAATTAAGTGTCATCACCTTAGTTTTTGAAATGTTGACTTTGTAGCCAGATAACTTCTCAAAGTCAATTAAAGTAGACATCAATTCCCCGAACGACCTCTCCGGCTCCCCCAGGCAAACCAGCACATCATCAGCAAACATTGCTACCTTATGTTCAATTCCTGACAAGACAATACCCTTAATGTTCTGATTTAGTCTTATTAGTTGACCCAGTGTTTCTATAAATACATCGAAGAGGAGTGGCGAGATTGCGCAACCCTGTCTGCACCCACACCTCAGAATAAAGGCCTCAGATAAATCACCATTGACCTTAATATGGGCTAAGGGTCTATCACATAGTGCCAGGATTCCTCTGATAAATTTGTCCTGAAAACCAAACTTCCCCAGCACCTTGTACAAGAATGCCCATCTGACAGAATCGAAAGCTTTCTCGGCGTCCAGACTCCCTATGATTGATTGAGTTTTGTCCTTTTGTATTTGACTTAAGATGTGTAATATTCTTCTGATGTTATCAGTCGTTTGTCTGTGATGAATAAATCCATTTTGGTCTAAATTGATGAGGTCAGGCAACAGCTTCTCCAGTGTGCGGGCAAAAATAGAGGTGAACAATTTAAAGTATAAGTTGAGGACACTAATCGGCCAATAGTTCCCACACTCTCGTCTATCCTTCCCCTCGTTCGGGATAACTGAGATTGTTGCCTCCCTCCATGAGGGCGGGATTTTTCCCTCCTGTAGGATATAGTTAAACGCCATTAGTAGTAGTTGAACTATTTCAGTCCATACCCGTCTGGTCCAGCTGCCTTTCCTGATTTTAATCTGGTGACAGCTTCATTAATTTCCTCCACTGAGATTGGTTTTATCAAGTTCTCATTTTGAAAATCTGAGAGTGATGGTAAATCTAAAGAGCCAAGAAAGGCATCATTGCAGTCCTCCTCAGAAGCATTAGGTTGTGAGTAGAGATCCCTGTAGAAGACCTCAAAACACTTCTGAATCCTTTCCAATTTGGTTTCCAGTATATTAGTTTGGGGGTTCTTAATATTGTACTTTAACTGATTTCCCTCCCACCTCACAATGTCTCTGCCTCAGGAAAGTTAAATTCTCCTGGGCCTCCAGTGTATAGATATCATTGATTTCACCCTATATTTTCCTGATTTCCTGCTTTACATTGGGGTTTGGATTATTTATATCATCCTGTTGTTTAAGCTTTAGACTCGACTGTAGGTCTGTTAATCTTTCCCCTTTTAGTTCTCTTTAGGTGAGAAGTAATAGAGATTAATTTACCTCTCATTAACGCTTTAAGCGTATCCCATAGGATAGTTGGCAATACCTCCCCTGCGTCGTTAATCTCTAGAAACTCTTTTATGTCTTCCTTTATTTTGGATACTATGGCAGAGTCAATGAGTACATGTGAGTTAAGTTTCCAGAGAGTGTTTCCTTTTTTCATAGCCACCTGTAGTGACAGACAGATGGGACTATGATCCGATAAATCCCTTGTTAATATGTCACATTCTCTAATCTTAAATCTATTCACATTAAACATAAAATAGTAATCCACCCTAGCATAAACTGTAAATGAGCCTGAATAGTGTGTGTAGTCTCTGGTAGATGGGCATAGTTCTCTCCATACATACTATTATCCCTATTTCTACCATATAAGAATTAACTTTCCTTGTGAGTGGGTTAATCTGGTTAGACAGTTTGGAGGAGTTCAGTTCAGGATGGAGCCTAAAATTACAGTCCCTCCCACAAATAACCGTGCCCTGAGAGTCCACCATTAAATCAAAATATTTCTATAGAATACCCAATCACTCCCAGGTGGGGCATATGCATTTAATATTGTGATTTCAGACCCCTCTATCCTTCCCGTTACCCTGACGAATGTGCCTTCATCATCACTGATTTCTGAGATGTGTTCGTAGTTAAGTGCACCAGAGATAAGTGTAGCCACTCCCCTCTTATGTTTAGATTTGACAAAACAGGAAAATACATATTTAAAACCCTTTCTTTTCAACCTCAGATGATCCGTTTGGCTTGTGTATGTGTGCTGGAGGAGGGCAATCTGGGCTTTTTCTTTCTTTAGTTTAGACATTATCTTACTCATCTTAAATTAGCATAAATATATGAATACAAAATAATTGCAGTTTTTTCTATATCTTCCATGACATGTAGTCCAGTGACTCCAAACCAGCAGCAGATTGTATTAGTAAACTATAGTATTTTAGTGCTTCCTCTATTTTATTTGAATATTAATATGCATAAATTATGTTTTTTTTCTCAATAGCTTCCATGTCGTGTGGCTCACTGACTTCTGAAACAGATTCTATTTCCATAAAAAATCTATGATAATAAAGAATATATTGGTAATAAAAAGTTCTCTAATGCTCAAAAGACATATATTAACATATATTCAAACAGCAATGTCAACTTCTACACTATTTTGTCTCATGTCTTAGATTCTGATTCTGAAATTCTGAAAAAATTTTTTTTTCAAAAATCTCACCATTAGCCACCATTTAAAGGGTTATTTTAAAAATGTATTCCAGGGGGGCGTGCCTCCGCATCCCCCTAGTGTTGCTGGGTTACCGACTCAGAGCACAGCTGCTACAAAAAATCTAGGGGAAACACTGTGTTCTAAGAATTTTGGACGTGTGGGGCGAACTATTTCTTTCTGAGCTGAAGCCAACAACGGGACAAAATAAAAATGTAAAGAGAGATGTACTGGAGCCGTATTTTTTCCTGCTTTTTTGTCCTTTGCCAATCACACTATGACAAGTGTTAAATGATAAAATAAGGTGAATAAAATAAAAAAAAGGGAAATCCTGGATGTTTGTGTGCTCTTCTTCATTTTTTTTAGTGTATTATAGAAGTATCAGATCGGGACTCGGTATCGGCAGAGACTCAAAATCAAATGACTCGGACTCAGGGGCAAAAAAACCTGATCATGACATCCCTAAAAATAACCACACCAAGTTTGAATGCAGTGAATTGTATTCAGTGTTTAGCATTACATGAGACACAAAGCATTCACAACAAAAACTTCAATGACTCATTCTGAATGGAAAGACATGAATTCTGAACAACAGAACTTGGTGAAATGATAACACAGTTTGATCACATCATCGAAGCAACTACACTGAATGCTGACAACATCTAGGCCAGACACGAACGAACTAGCGAAGTACATGAAAATAAGTGAAAAGGGGCACAAATGACGTCCAAAAATAACAGAAGAGTTAAAAAGTCAAATATCGAACAAGCTGAAGACAGCAAGATGCAGCTAACAGAAGAAGCTAGCACTAACGCTAGCCCCGGCTGCCTCCCCCGCATGTGCCCATGTATCACTGCATTCTGTCTCAGTATTCTGCAGTCTATAAGCTCCTTTTTTAGTTAGATTCTGTTGCTTCAGTTACCTATTCTTTCTGAGTTAGTGTATTTCAATAATCCAGTTATCCATAATTACCTTCTTCGTGACCAGACATAACAAGAGAGAGACTTGCAGCGTCTTTGAAGATACTCTGGTGAAGCTGTTTAAATCAAGCAGTAGCATAAATATGATGCGTGAGTGGCTATATAGAGGCTGACCTGAAAGTTGGCATTGCCCTGGTCCTCTCAACAAAAAGCCATTGGGATTCTTTTGTTAGATTTCAGATCATGGTAGAAAATAAGCTATAAGTTTATGATACTTACATGTTTTGTTGAGAAATACAATCTTCATAGATGAACTCCACTTTGAAAGCATAAATTATATTGCCAGAAGTAAAAAGTTAATGTTAGGCCATGAACAAACAACAACAAGGTCAAATTACTTCAACATCACTACCACCATTTTTTTTACTACTCTGCAGTTCTAGGTGCTGTATCATAGGCAGCTGGACGTGTTTCAGTTTCATGAAGACGTTTCACTTCTCAGAAAGCTTCTTCAGTTCTCACTAACTGGAGGGGAGTTGCAGGCTTTTAAACTGTGTGTGGGAGTGTGCTTGTAGGGTTGTTAAAGTGAAAATGCAACCTAGGCTTTTTTGTGAATGTTTATGAGTCAAACCTTCATGTAAAAGCATAATTACAATGAAAGAGGCACTTTTAACTTTTACCGTATTTTTGTTTTTGGGTCAAACACATTTTTCACCAGGTCAGGTATCTGCTATGTGTTGCAGTACTGCAAAACTGGATTGGAGCTGTAACACAGTGGACACATATCTGGTGGAATCTTGGGGTTATTTTCTCACTGATAAGCCCAGTAGTGTGCCAGAGTCAAATCTTAACTTGGAGGATGAGTCCGAGTCTAATAAGGGAAGTGTGGCATAAAAGGGCAGAAAATGCTGTTTTTGTGAAGAATGGGTGTGCAGATTTGACTGGTTAAGGTATTTCAGAGAGACAAATTCCATGAACTGCGAATTCTGCAGTCGGTACCCGCAACATGTGAGGAACACGAAATTTGCCGGTAAACATAGAAAATTTGTCAAACGTAGTGCTAGTCTAAGGCATAAAATATGCTGTGACCTGTACTCCAATGACAATGCATCTCCACTGTCAGTTGGTCATTTAGAAGGCAAGTGGCTGTTAATCAGCGCACTGAGGAGGCCGAAATAATACTGAAGTTTAACACTTTAAGCCTTTTTCACTACCCTTTACCAAATATAAAGGCCAACTCGAAGGAACCTATGTATATATATATATATATATATACCTATGTGTGAATATATATATATATGTATATATATATATATATATATATATATATATATATATATATATATATATATATATATATATATACACACACACACACGTATTATTATACATATATATATATATATATATATACACACACACACACGTATTATTATACATATAATAATATATTAATCACTAATGATGGCCATTTGCAGACACACAATACTGTACAATAACACATCTACTTGAACCAAGACGGTTCAGAGAATTACCTGGTGTGGAGGAAAGTGAGAGCGAAAGTTGGACTACCTTGTAAGTTATGGAAATGTGTCAGCACAGCATAGCCCAAATTGATCTGAAATCCCTTCAGGGAACAAACATTTTAAAAGTTTGTTTGCTTGTCTTCTAGCAGACGGACCTGACAAAGCATGAATTCAGGCTTTTTACAAGGCTGCATTATGTTATTATGTTGCCGTCCTTTTGATCCATGTATTTTTTTGGGTTCAACAGATTAATTCAGTCTAATCTACTGAGTCTAATCAATGTTTATTCATCTTAACACACCTCTTAAAAAACTGCCACTCACTGGGGACAGATAAACACAGGTCCACAGCTGAGAACTGAGCACTGGTCGGTCTCAGGTAGTGCTAGAAGTTGCAGTCATACAGACGCAGCTCCAGATACTGAAATCCACTGAGATGGGTGGCACAAATAAAAATTAATAAACCAATGACCAAACTCCCGCCCTTAACTCAGGTGGGTATTCTTCTCGAGTTTGCTCTGATGGCACCATTGTGGTGTTTACTGACATATTTTATGTTGTAGAACAAAACATGACAATCTAAAGATCATGCACACCACAGACATTATTCCACTGACTTTGACAGTACAGAGAACAAAATTTGTTCTTAAAGACCACATCTGGACACCTGCGCTGTTGAGACAGCAGAGTGGAAACACTGTTGTTCATCAATTAAGAGTTATTGACTTGAAATGTGCTTCGCTCTGTCTGCAACATAGACGTCAAACTTAGCAGGGTATAGTAACGGAATCTGAACTCTCGCCTTAACATATGCACCAAGTTTATAAGGTCCATTGAAGAGAACACTGCAGATGTTTTCATTTATAATTGATTTATAGTAAACAGTTTATTTTCTCAGCATCAAAAAAAAAAAACCACAGATATGCTGTTGGATGATGATGTTGGTTAACTGGCTTTTCCAGTCTCCCAGAATGAACAGAGTGAGTGGTGATCAGAGATTGTGCTGGTGTGTGAGGCCAACTCCCAGGAGACACACACACACACACACACAAATGTGCAGCAGCTGCAACGTTTTTTCTGCAACTGTCTGCAAAAAAGGAAGGACTCAGTTCACGGAAAACCAGTATCATTTTTAATAATTACACATATTTACAAAGATGCAATGAAGCAAAAATGAAGCGTATCCAACCAGCATTATGTCAGAGAAAAATCATGGACAAGGTTCATTCATTTTTAGATCAAGACTCTTTCTTTGAGATGTCTGAATGGCCGTCACTGCTCTGTAATGTGGCTTCAGGGAGTCCCAGTTCATCCCTTGGTCCCTCAAGAAAACCTGGTGTGCACGTACATCAAATAACATGACATGAATAATATGCAGCACATGAGATGGAGTTTAGGAGGAGAAAGCCTCCTCGAGTGTTGGAATGATTTCTATGATTTCTTCAAGTGTGTGTGTTTGTGTGTGTGTTCATTGTGGTGGAGTAATTGGTGACTGTGGAACTGCTTCCTTATCTTTCCTCTCTCTATCTTTTTCTTCGCTGCCTGACAAGGCCCTACAGCTAATTGAGACTCTGACTGAGGATCAACTTATTAATCCTATTATGTGGTTATCAAATTAACACGGGTCAGATTTCATCAAATAATTCTTAGCCAATGGAGAGCTCCCTCGCAAAGACAGAGTGATCAAGTCAAAGCTCACTTCAGAGGCGACGGGGTCTTCTGTTGGTAACTTTAATCAGTGCTCCAAGTTATCACAGATGTGTTGTGCATGTGCTTGATTTGATCGCAGCCTTTTAACAACACAAGGCCCCAAACTGGGTTATAATAAGTTTCTTGCTGTGTTTAAAGATGGAAGTGTCTGAAGCAGAAACAGTCTAAAGCTTCTCTGTATAAATAGACATGGCCATGGCTTCTTGCAACTGAAAATTCTGATCCAGAAACCCTTTGATGGATCCTACCAGTGCAGACACAGGTGAGAGAGCGGACCAGCATGTGTTGGGCTGGCTTTACACTGAGCAGCTGTTTGGCTTACTGGTGCTGGTTACACACTCATCCTGAATATTAACAGTGACAAAAAACTAAGTTCTTGATGAGGGCTGTGTATTAACTGAAATAGTTCATTGTTGATGCTTATATGATACCCAGCACTTCTTGCTGCTTCCTTAGTTTGGAGAATGTATAAAATATAAGTGTTTTAACCTTTTTTCATTGAACAAAACTGCTCAATGCATATGCATCAGTGTTACATAACAAAACTTTGTTAAAGTCTAAATAATGAAGATATTGTCTGAAGTCAGAAAAGTTTACTGATTTACATCTGACCAAATTAAAAAAAAAAAAAAAAAATGAGATCAAGCATTTGATCCCAACTTGACATATGAAATTTAACAATAATCGATGCTACTTATATGTTTCAGTCGCCACTCATGGACCTGGCATAAAAATCCATGTGATCTGATCTCAAGTGAACAGCTCTAATACAGGTGTGAATGCACCCAGACACTTCCAGGATGAATTTGAGATCCCATCACTCAGACTACATTCAGAGTTGGTCTGGGCCGGTTCTGAGAACCTGTCCTTTCAGCAGAGTGTACACACGTGTCCTGGCCCATGCTGAAGGACTGCCTACTCAACTGACTTCCTTTGTGAAACCAAAAGAAGGCAGAATAGAGTACACACTGGTCCAACCATTGAACAATTAACTGCACTATCCCTGGACTCCCTTAGACAAAGAAACTTAAAACCATTGTCTGTACCAGTCTGTCTATTCTGTGTCTAAAGTGCTTAGTATTACCTGCCAACACTTAGCAGCTGTTTAACACACTGTTCACGCTGATTTCACTATTTACACTTCATTTATGAGAGAAGACAACATTTTAGTGACAGTACACGTGTCCAATTTTACATAAACCGTAATCTATATAGGTTACTTCTTTGTCCCTGTGGTGAAAGTCCCCAAACTCCCCTTAAAATCTCTCAGTCTTGTGAGCTGCAGAAGAAGCTGTGTAAACTTTGTGAAATACTATCTACCACAAAGTCTTAATTATTTAGACCGTCTTTAAAATTCAGCAATTGTTAAACATGAACTTCTTCCTTCTTTGTGTAAAAAAACATTGTGTCCATCTGTCCAAGTGATGTATGTGACTATTTGCACGTCTATTTGCATATTCAGCAGGAAAGCAAGATCCAATCACAAGTGTTCACTCAAGACACATGTTGATGGCAAGTGTGAGCTGGTAGATTTAGAGCTGTTCGCTTGTGATCAGATCACTGAAGATGGAAGGTATCAGGTCTGAACAGCCTCATTAAAGTACTGAGTGTCATTAACCAGCCCTGTTTTTTATTCTAAGGGAGCAGACGTAGTCTAAATAAGACGCACCCAAGGTCGTGTTTTGTACTGCATTTTCCCTACAGTCAAAAACATATGAGCATGTGGACTTTACAAACAAAGGACAAGCAGCACAGGTGTGCAAAAATATGGGCTAGGTGTGAAATTTACGTCATGTGGCCACAAGGATGCTGAGAGTATAATTTGGCAGTTTTATAGCACCTTCTTCCTGGACCCCGAGCCATGTACCTGGCTGCTTCAGTACATCCAGTGAAGTGTGAAAGCTGTTTTTCAATCCAGGCCTGGTCTGTAGGGGCAACACCCTTTCAGTTCATCTGACCTATGATGACCTGTCAGCCACAGCTATTGTGAAACCTATACATGAAACATAATTGTATTTCTTCCATTTAAGTAAGTTGAATGGGTCACATAGGAAAAATATCAAAAATCAATTGTTTTGAGTACCAGCATAAAATTAAGTTCAGAAGCACTGGTGACTCTCCATGTGCAGAAATAAAGGAACAAAACATCTGACTGAAGTGAAATTGTAGGATGAGTCCTGTGATGAAGACCCACACTTCAAGTCCAGCTGAATTTAAACAGCAGATCTGTTCTGGGACTGACAAGGAGAAGTTTCATATTTGATGTTTTCTGGTTTCTTGATACTGAAATGTGTGTTTCTTTGTCTTCAGCACCACTGCTATCAAAATACTGTCTGTTCTTTGCTTGTACACTACAGTCACCAGTGAAAATTGGTTTACATTGGGTCTCTGTGCCCCTATTGGCACAGCTGTCTAGCATACAAGTACGCCCAGCCGCCCACACAGAGGCTAAAGAGGCATTTTTGATGGATATCTGGACACCTTGTTTTATTTCTTTTTAGAAATAAAACAATATTACCAATACATTTGAATGTCATTAAAATGCTATTTGTCTGCAAAAACATATTGCTGTCATCTCATTTGGATGTTTAATAACCAAGGGAACAATCTAACACTATGTAAACCCAGCCTTAATGCAGAGATGGAAACACACAATGCGCCCACAATGGAAATGGAGAGACATTTCCACGAGACAGCACAACCAACCGGTCATGTGATCTTTTTGACCGGCTGCAGATGGTCACACAGTGGCAGCTGCTGTGGAAGAATGTGAGCTCGCCAGCAAGCCTGTACACACTGTGGAGGCTGGAGCCAATGAGCTGCTTTGTTTTTCAGCTCAAATCCTGATATAAAGTGTTTCTAAAGCTGCCAGACTGACTGGCAGCGAGTACACCATGGCCTTTATACACCTTAATGCTAGGTTTTAACGCAAATACGGGACTGTATGGATGCTGTCTGCTGCACAACCCCCATCTGTGACAATGATAATGTGGTAACCAGGACACACTCTTCACATAAACCAGGCTTTACCCTCGAGCCGCCACTAGTTGTAATATTTTGGATGTTGGCTTGGATGCTATACTTAAATCTGTGTACCAGTCAATTCTCTGAATTAATTCATTAAAAGCCAAAACAATCAATTATGTCCTCCAAATATACTGATTCCCCTCAAAATTTAAATAGTTTGGACCAACCCCTGCAGAGTCGAGCCTTGAGTGAAGTAGTGTTCAATAAGATTTAAGTGCAATCAGAGACATTGTAACTAATACGATCTTTGAGGCACTTCTTAAATAAAAAGCAATCTCCCGGCTTGTTTTTCCCCCCATTGTTCGTGAAAATTAAAAAAGATAACAAAAAGAAACATTTGTGGGTACAAATGAAAATGTGCCACTTGCATCAATAGAAAGGCATCGTCAATTTTGGATTCACTACCTACATTTTGATACACAATTTTTTAAATTTTGTCGTTGTACATTCTTGATTCACGTGAGGCAACACCCTCTTCCCCCACAAGATAAAAGAAATAAGAGGAAATAACAAAAAAAGAAAGGGCACATAAAATTTCAAGTTCTTCAGTAGAACTGTCATATTTATCCAGGGATGTGAGACAGGCTGTGTTCATGACGGCAGGCACAGAATGAAACAGCTCTCTGTTGAAATTACAAAGCTGGTCGTGCTTTGACACGAGGATGGACATTCTGAGGGGGGAAAAGAATGAAGCCAAAGGAGAAAAAGAAAAGAAAGGAAAAGGGGAAGACAACGTAACGACAGGGAATGTTCTTGAAGTCCAGTGTCTTTGTTTTCCTTGTGCATACCAAGAAAGAAGAGTTTGTACCCCAACAAAACAATCTCAAAAAGGAAACTCTCCTGTTTGCCTTTTCATGTCGACAGGTCCAGGGTGAGTTCGTCGTCCCTGTTGTCCTTTTCTCTTCCTCCTGCTCCTCTTTGCCTTTCAGAGTTGGCTCGCAAGTGCTTTTTTTTGACTGAGACGGCAGCTTGGACAAACAGTAGGTGGGCGAAGGAGGAAGCTGGTCTCTCCCTCATACAGACTCTTCTGTGGATAGCAGCAGGGGGTTGATGTATTCAAATCCCTCAAACTCTGACTGGTCTATTCTCTTGATGACGTCCCTGAGGAGAGGGAGACAGAAGGAAGAATTAGAGACGTTGTTTCATCACAAAGCCAGAGTACAATGCTATCCAGAACAAACCTGGCTCTTTTTCAAGGTTCAATTTTTAAGGTAATTTCAATCAGTGCATTTACATACTTAGTCGGATTACAGCCATAGGTGAGAAATGCCGGTGAGAAAATCAAATTGCTGGCTGAAGCATGTCATACCCCAGTACGATAGGTGGCGCTGTACCCATTTCAACTAGTGGTAATAGAGCCACCTCAGGCTGACCTCTTTACGTCACCTGCAACAACAAACTCTGCCTCGGCATTTGAGAAAGATGACGTATCAAGAGCAAGATGAAGCTACATCTTTGTACATTTCGTATATGGTGTATATGACAATTACACAAACTAGATGCACAATGGCGTTCTTGCTTGCGGTTATTTCGGAGGAAAGCTGCCGCCACCACCGTCCTTCTACTTCCGGCTCACGGCCCCGGGAAAAAATTTCGAGCCTGCGCGGAACGCAAAAATCCGATACGATCTGATAGAACGTATACGTGCAGGAGTAATGCGACTATCAATCGAATAATCTAGGTGTTTTAATCTGACTATGAGAAATCTGATCTGGTCCGATTTTAGTCAGACTTTTCTTGAGTGTCATGTAAACGCACTGTGTCATTATACAACACTGTAGTCCATTTCTTGAATTTACTTCTGGGTGAATGTCAACAGCAGCATTTGATTATATAGTTGGGATCTCCATAGAAATGTTTCGAAATCAGGTGAGCTCTGTCCATCAACTGACTGTGTGTGAGCACCAAGCATCAATGATGAAAAACCACGAGTCCATCTTGCCTTGTCCAGCTGTAGTTCTGCAATCTGTCAGCTTGGAAGTATCTGCTGCTGTCTGACAGCCGATACACAAGTATCTGCTGCTGTACCACCAGACTACAGAGCAGCTTCTCTCCTCAGACTCCTGAACTCATCCTCAACACTCCACTCCAGCAGGTCCACACCGCTGCTATTTTGCTTGAATCAGTCGGTTAATTATTCCACAGTGTGACACAGGCCTGTATGATGCTTATGCTATGTAAAATAAATCTGTGAGATGAATCAATGAGCAATGGAGCGCTGTGTGACAGTGCTGCTTGACTGTGTAAGGTAAGAGTTTGTGAGCCTGTTTATGTGTGAGACGGATCATAGCACATCGCTATTCTGCTTCTTAATTGTAGTCTTGTGACAGTGAGTAAAATATGGACATTTCATAGACGAGGCATATAGTGTCTCTCTCCCTCCGTTGCCCTCATGTTCATGCTATAGTGCATAAATGAGAGCCTATTATCAAGCACCCTATCTATTATCTCACCCTAACTATTGTTCAGTCCTTGATTCATTTGAAAGGCCATGGAAAAATACTTTTAACTCCCCCACAAAGAATTTGAATAGTCTCAAACTATAATAAAATTATTTGACACACTCATGCTACAGTTTCGTGACCTGTGGTGAAAATCTTTAAACCTCTGTAGCACCAGAACTGTGTGCAACAAAAAGCTATTCACAATGATTCATTATATATGGTATTCTTAAAAAATTTTCATTTATGTAAATTATGTTTTGCAGCTTTATATTTGCAACCCTTGTCTTTGTATTTTACCCTGATCACCGTGGGTTTTTAAGAAAAAGCCTTGCTAGGTTACCAAGGCTTCTTTTATTTTGACAGACTGAATTCTAAAGTTGGAACCAAATTCTCACATTCTCAAATAAAATCAGACCTGTTTTCTGATAATTCCTTGAACTTTGATCACACATTTGGCAAGTTTGGACATATTTGTACAGTACATATGACTGTTAGTGTGTCCTCCTACAACATTTCAGCTAAAGACTACAACATTTATGAATCAAATTTGGTAGCAGAACAAATCCTTCACATATCGCCCATGTATTGCAAAAGCAAAAAGTCTCTAGTGCCTACTGTGGGTCTTACACATTTACACCATTTAATAACAAAAACCTCCGTGTTTTTCTTGATACCTGCTGCTACTCTTCAGGTCTACAATCACGCGGACAGCTGGAAACCATCTGATCGATCAATGTTTCGGTCTTAATGTCTCTCTGAATAAATTCTCAAAAACCTGTAAAAGGTAATTTGTTAGTACACAATGTCAAGTGAGAGAGAATGAACGGGTGTAGAACTAATAAGTGGAGGAACTCAAGCTGCTGCTTTGTTTCCTGAATATGATACTTCCATTAACAAAGGCATAATCACAGGTAAATGGAGCGTAACCTCATAAGTAGTGGGCTCAGAGTGGTTGGGTAAAAATAAATGTACTCCCTTAGCAACACTGCTGGCTCCGTCTCTTGCAGCAACAGGCTGTTTACTCATCTCTCTTTCTCTCTCTCTCTCTTTCTCTCTCTCTGTGTGTGTATGTGTGTGTGTGTGTGTGTGGTGATGGTGAGATGAGGAACTGAAGCCCAAAATGGAGAAAGGAGGCCTCTCACTGGGGAAGGCTGAGAGGCTTTCTCCCTTCAGACACTAAGCAGAGGGCTTTGAAGTTAAAACAATAGGTGTGTTCACTAGACTTCCCCCTGGTGTACCAGGTGGGTGGGGGTCTTACATTAGAGGCCACCGGCAGTGTGGAACAGGTTGCAGATCCCACCCACATAGAGTGCAGGGACAAGTGAATGAAATGCTACAGTGTCTTTGTTTCAGTTTGCCGGCTAGAATACTGATGAAGTAAATATTTTTTCTCCATCTGATCTCATGTGAAATACTCCCACTGTAGGAGTAGGTCAACTACCAATACAACAATTAGATTTAGAAAATGCTGTTTTTCTATTTGGGAGTTTCAGAAAAGAAAAAAGAGGCTGAAAGAAAGACCAAAGAGAGGGAAACACAAAAACAAGGAGAGAAAGGTTTTGGGGATTGACCAAAATGAACAGTGTGTTCAACCAATGTAAATGTTGCCCTTCTTCCAGGTTTGGATGACCTGAAAGTATTACCAGATGCAGACTGAGGAGAAGAGCTGGAGAAGGGCACAGAGGAGGGAGTGAAGTGGGATAGACAGAACAAGAATAAAGCAGGGAAGAATGACGATATCTGTTTTCTAACTGACATTTTGGACCAGTATTTTTGGAGCCTAATCTGGAAGTTAGCACTGCCCTGGTTCCCTTGGCAAAAAGCCTATGGGATTCTCAGTTGGGTGTTGGGTTTTTACAGAAAATAAGCTTTGTGGTGTGAAGTGAGTAAAGACGCGTCTGTGCAAGATGAAAATGTTTCAGCTAGGGCAAATATAATCAATGAATTGCCTTACTTCAAACAGATAATTGATTTGATTTGAACTATTTTCATGCGCACATGATGGAATTAAAGTTACACTGTATGAGCAGAATAGTAAGAAAATGTTGCTAGACAAAGCACAGACAAATCATAAAAAAAATATCACAGAATAGAGTCTACTCTGTATATAACATACCATGAATACAATTAAATAAAACAGAATTCAAATAATAAAATACAATACGATTGAAAAATGGACAGGTTAAGAAAAAGAAATGCCAAAAAACAGATCTGCATTGTATGTCTATGTTCCTGTTTCTGTCAGAGAATGCCGTGTCCCGAAGCTTGCCGGTAAATTCTTACCCTCCCTCTTAAGATACAACCCACAGACACACAATCACACTCAACGTTGCTTTATGAAGCGGGGGTGTATAGCGTTTGGTTTAGAATTGGGCTGAAGAGGTGTGGAGCCACTGGTGTAGCATAGGGATGTGCATCTTCAACACTGAGGCGATACGATACGCATCTCGATACACTGCCAACGATGCGATACATTAAAGATTCATATGAAACAACACCGATAAAATACAATACGATTCTGCCACCTACTGCGATACAGTACGATACAGTACAATTTGATTTAACACAATGCGATACAGTGCGATACGATGCGATGCAGAAGAATATTGTACAATGGAATACAAAGTGGTGCAGATAGTTCATGTTCATTATTTTACTACAGTGTGCTTCACACTTTTAACAGGGACAGTGGGAAACTAAACTCTAAGCAGTGGTGCCTTTTGGCAGTTATATGCTGCTGAATGAATGCAAAAGTTGTACAGATTGACACACATGTTGTCACTGCCCACAACTTGTTTGAAATGGGTCCATGATGGGTCAGTGATGCCGGTAAACGCATTACTCTAATCTGACCACTACGAGTAATCTAACCATTAATATTTCCAAAACAGTAATCAGATTAAAGTACTTATTCAAGTCACTGTGCGCTACTATTATTTTTGTCATTTTCCTGAGTAAAAATATGTATTTTGGCTTTCCTCTTGCGTCTCGGGGAGAGATATGACGGATGCCGCAAGTCACGTTTTCAGCACGAGGAAAACTCACGTTTACACCGCGCAGCGACACTAACACTAACATTGTGTTAGCAGCAGCACTTCCGCTGGTGCTAACCACTGGAGCTGAAGGAGACCTCTCTGTCACATTAACACCATGTCCCCGCTTCGGGTGAGAGCTTAGATTGGTTGTGCTCTCTGTGTGTTTAATCACAGCACAGCGCATTTTACAGATCGCATTTCTCGAGCTGACCATCTCTTTTATAAAAGCCGAAGTGTCCCCAAACACCAGACTTGTAAGTGACCGGCGAGTCTATCTCTTCTTCATGCATGCTTACTTTCTCTGTGACTGGCTCTGATTTCAAGCCTGCTGTTTGGTGCTCTGCTCCCCCTGCCTCCAACGCAGGCGAGACCAGACTCTGGCTGAATTGGCCGATGGCGGCCGTGGTGATAAGAACGGAAACAAGCACTTGGTCCTACTTCTAAATTAGTTCATTTTAAATATAGATACGAGTCATTTTTTATCGATGCAGAGAGTTTATACACGATACATCTCAGTAGTTCATCCAGATATTTTAACTGATGCACATCTGTCGATGCAACCACATCGTAAATGTTTATACGGATGTACCGATACGAATCGGTAAATCTTACCATCCCTAGTGTAGCAGGGATTAACTTTCTGCACATAGATAGCTGCGATCTGATTCCTGGTAGCAATACATCTAGCTCATGCTCCATCCACACTAATGTGCTTTCATTTTAACACAGAAACAAGTGTTTTAACACTGATCCAGAATTCAGCCTGAAACACGTCACATCAACTATCATGTACACTGTGCATGAATGAGCCAGTGGAAACAGGAGGCAGATTGTCTCCACTTTGGTTTGTTGCCTAGTTGTAGAAAATACTACTTGTGATTTTACTTTTACTTCTCTTTAATTATTTACTCTTATCGTTACTTTCTAATATGTGTACCAGGGCTGGTACCGAGGCAACAGGCTTTTCCAAAAGTCTCTGTTTTAGGGGTTGTACACAATGAAAAGACTTAAATTAATTAATTAGACGAATAAAGAATAAAGTACTCAATGAATTAATTAGTTGCTTAAAATACAGCATTTACAGTGCTAGGCTAGGGTGAGAAACAGGTTCACTCGACAGACTGGAGCAGGATTGCCCCTAAAAATTACCACCAGGGACCAAGGCTACAGAAGACGTACACTTCTCTAGGCATTGACTGAGGCTGCTATTTTCTAAGACAGGGAGCTGGCATAGAAAAACTAAAGCCTCTCTTTCCCTCCCCTCACCATGCTGGCAAGGGCCCCCAGCAATCCTGGCTTTTAATGTCGCAATGTAAATCTCTTACATGGAGGGTTTACCCTTCTCTCTCCCAACACGGCTCTCACTTCTCTTTCTTCTTGTGCCAAGCCCATCACGAGTGGGAGAGAGGGGAGACTGGAGAGCTTTTTGCATCACCCCCTCCTAGCGTGAGTGGGCGACATCAGCCCCTCTTCCTTGGTAACAGAGGGAGAGAAAAGGGTGAGGAGATAAAGTGCGAGACACAGGGAGGAGGCGTACGTCTCCTTTTGATGTGCTGTGGTGTTTGATGCCAGGTTGATATCTTCGCTACTGAACTGGCAGTGTGCTCTCCACCCTGTTCTACCCTGTAACTCCCTCCTCCCCTCCCCTCCCTTCCCACCCAAACCTCTGCCACAATTGCCTCCTCAAAAGTCTGTCATGGACTCCCATCGTCAAACTGTGTCACAAATGAGCCTCAGAGCCGTCTCGCTGCCCTTATGCGTATGCTCAGTCCCTTAATGAGCTGCGAAGCGCTTCCACACCCAGGCAGATGAGTGTCTACTGATCAGCAATGGAGTGTAGCACCTTCAAACTGCCGGGGAACCATGGTAGCTACCCAGAGACATCTGTCATGGGTGCAAAGCATGATGGGCATGCAATATGGTTCCAATAAACACGGGGGTTCTGTTGCTCTGTGCCCTGTCATTCTTACAATGATCTAGTTACCGCCTAAGTGTTCAAAAGTTTTGATTTGAACAAGCAGGGGAAAGACATGAAAACCCAACACTCTTTTGGGAAATGTAACAACACTGGAGAGTACAGAGAAGTGGAACAACACTTATTTTTTTTAATACTCTTTATTTACCATTTTTGGAAAGAGAATAAAACAGGCAAAACAGACAGCAAAAACAGCAAAACAAAACAAAGCAAAGAAGACAAAAATAGTTGTGTTGACATTTACTTAAATCATCATACATTTTGTTTGTATAGGAAAAAAATAAAGAAGAGAAAAAACATTTACATCTCTCTCTATGAGTCAACTTTTAAGGCACCTGCTTAATGTGCCTCAAATTGTCATTTGAAGTAGAACAAAGAAACAAACAAACAAACAAACAAAAACACATTCAACATTACTGTGTGTACTTGTGTTAGAACAAATGTCCACTGGGATTCATGCACGCATATTTTAATGCACATCTCTGCATACTTCTACCTTCACTCGTTGCTTTCAAGCTGTTCATACCTCCTCCATTTCTAAGAACCTTTTCCATAGAAACTCAAAAACATCACAACAATTCCTTATCCTATGTGTTATTCTTTCCATATTATACATTTCCTTGATCGTTTCCTTCCACTTAGTTATTTTCGGTACATCTGGTTTCAGACAGTTTTAATTATTTGTTTAATCGCTGCTATTCTTAATATTCCATACATGTACTTATTTGGGCCCTGCGATGGACTGGCGACCTGTCCAGGGTGTCCCCTGCCTTCGCCCTAAGTCAGCTGGGATAGGCTCCAGCGCCCCCGCGACCCTGCAGAGGATTAAGCGGCGTACATAGAATATGTACAGATGATGGATGGATGGATGGATGGATGTACTTATTTGGTGTGAGAGATATTTGACTGGAACTCCTAAAATTATATGCTCTGGATCTAGGGGAAAAGTACATTTGGCCATGAACAGTTAATTAAGAACCTAATCCAGAAGTGCGGGTAGCATGCCAGTTCATTTGTATAGTTCCATCCCACATTTTTGCATGCTATAGAGGACTGAGCTGGACTGGGATTTTGCCAGCAGTGATACAGACAGTGACAGAGATAACGAGTTTTGAGAGTTAAGAGATTTGTGACATATAGCATGTTTGGAGTATATAGTTAGTGTGTTACATAGTGTTTAGTGTGTAGCGTAGTGTTTTTTTTTTTGTGTTGTGAGCCAAAACAAGGAGGAGACTGCTGAATGAGGAACAGGCAGGAATGAGCTGAGGAGCTCTGAGCCTGAGGCATTGCCTGCATTTAAATGTAAATCGTTACATATAACTTTGTAAATTTCAAAAACTTATGCACAAATTTAGCAAACAACAATTCATATTTGCATTATAACTAATGCAAATAGTTCATTAAACATATTTGTGGTTTTCACAGTGAAAAAAAATCTAACTTCTTCCTACTCTGATTTTATGTTATTTTATGATTTTAGGTCCATAGTGTCCATAGCGAGGTTGTGCTGAAAATAATGACACCAAACAAGGCAAGGTAAATAGTTTTTAAGGTGAATAATAATGGTAAAATCAAAAGTAGTCAAAAACAGCCAATTATATCCCTGACGTCCCACCTTCAAACTCAGCCTCATTTGGCCATCCATGAAAAAACTACTTAACCTCCCACTTTTTTATAGGAATACATACGGGCAATGCACTAGTTAAGAATAATACAAGAAAACAAAAACAAAAACAAAACAAAGCAAACAAGAAAAAAATAAAACAAAACAAAATAACTAAATTGGAGAGTGCGAGATATTTTGCATATTTTTTTTTTCCTTTTCATGTTCTTTCCCTTCTCCCCCTTTCCTCTCTTCTCTCCTCTCCACCCCGTCATATATTGTTTTAACATAACTTATTTCTTAAATCTGGCAATATTTTTACTTAAAAAACATAATCATAGTATCAAACTTAGTAGTAGTTAATATCTCCTTTTTAAAAAAGGAAGAGAGAGAGAGAGAGAGAGAGAGAGAGAGAGAGAGAGAGAGAGAGAGAGAGAAGATGAAAATAAATAAAATAAAAATAAAAAGTAAATAATAATAATGATAGTTACAACAACATTAATATCAATAATAATAATAATAATAACAATAATAAGAAGAAGAAGAATAATAATAATCTTCATCGCTTCCAAACATGTTGAATTTCGCTGGATAGATTATGTGAGATTTTACCTGGTTTTCCTGTAGGTGTTTTCAGATGGGGTACAGTTGGTTTCTTTCTTGTTGTATTTTTGTGGTAAAGTCCCAGTCAAAGTAAATTCTTGTGCTTTGAAAAAGTACTTCCCTTTTCTGCCACGCCGATTTGAGAACTTGTTGTCTTGTGTCCCAGTCCAGAAAGCACACAACAATTGAGCATGCTCGTCTATCTCTGTTCTCTGCACGCTGGGCCACATGGTGCACTCGGATGATTTTTTGGTGTCTTTTACCAAGTTTTCCAGAAAGCGTATGTCTTCACCTTCTGCTCCTTCTTTCACGTTGTAGATCCTGATGTTGTTTTGCCTTGATTTCTTCTCTAGATAGTCCATTTTGATGGTTGTCTCTTTCAAGGTCATCATTAGAAAGTTATTTGTTTCTTGTAATGTATTCTCTCTTCACATTGACGCACTCTTTCCTCCAACTCCTCCATTCTTTCTCCAGTGACTCAGACTCTTTTGTTTCTCTTCGAAAGTTTTTGAAATCTTTTCTGAGTTTTCTAGCTGTACAGTAATTTCATCCGTGAATTTTTGTAGTAATTTTTACATCTCGTGTTCTTTGTCTCAGATTCGTTTGTTCATTTTACCTTCCGTTTGCTTCTTTGGTTGCGTAGCTGTTCCTGAGTGCAAATTCATTCCATATGCAGATACAGTAGTTGTGCCTTTCTTTGTTTCCATTTTTCCTGTCTTTCTTTAAGACTTTCTTTAAATCACGTTTTTAGTTCAGTAGCTCTAATTGGGGAGATAAGGAGCCTATGGTTTAAGCTGCCATCATCTGTATGCGTTTCTGCCAGAAGCCTCCTCTGTCTTCTTGATTGTGACTGGACAGGCCTCAAGTCCCTGTCCATTTCTATGTGACGTGGGTTTGCATGAGGTACCTATCCATCAAGCGTATCATCTACAGTAGATGATACGCTTGAAGGATAGGTACCTCATACAAACAAATTTCAAAGCTATCTCTTTAAAATGTCCCATGACCCTGAAAGCACACTTAAAAGAAAAAGGGACTGAGGCTGAAAAAAATGGAAATAACATTGAACTGCTGAACTGCTCCAATCACAAACAAGTGCTGTCCCACCTATTCTGGGATATGAAATGTAGTTGAGTTTGTTGAAATGTTATTTAGTATATATCAACTTGAGAGTTTCTTTAATGTGGCCTGTCCATGAGCTTTTACTGATGAAAAGAACATTAAAGCTTTTATGCCCATTCTCCTCTCCAAAGAAGGATGACTGTGTGTACCTTCTTATGTATTTCACTGAATTACAACATTTACAAGCAGTCTTTGCTTGACTTTTTGTGCTGTTCTATTTTTTCCAGCTGCTGTCCTGCTACCTTGCACTTTGGCAACATAAAGCAATGCTCCACTATGCCTCTGAAATGTGCTCTGTGCCTCACCTGGAAGAGAGGACTACTTATGCCATTGGCCATGAACAGTTTATTAAGAACCTAATCCAGAAGTGCAGGTAGCATGCCAGGTCATTAGCATTGTTCCATCCCACATTTTTGCATGTTATATAGGACCATCGGCTACCCCAATGTTTGAGATTATAATATATCTCTATAAACGCAAGGAATCACTGTCTGTCTGAGAGTTTCAACATGGCTGCTGCATGATTCAAGGGTGTGCAAAATAATAACAACGTTAAATAAATAATTTCATAAATGCTTTACCAATTCCTCTAGCACTGTCAACCATAGCCACTATAGCCATGTGCGCACCAGAGCCAATCACTGCAGAGCTCACCCCCACGACATACCTTAAGAAACAAATGGATTCATACCTGCAGCAGAGTGAGCTGGACTGGGATTTTGCCGGCAGTGATACAGACAGCGACAGAGATAACGAGTTTTGAGAGTTGAGAGATTTGTGACATATAGCGTGTTTGGAGTGTATAGTTAGTGTGTTACATAGTATTTAGTGTAGTGTGTTTAGTGTGTAGTGTAGTCGTTTTTTTTTTGTGTTGTGAGTCAAAACAAGGACTGTGGAACAGTGGACTGCTGAATGTGGAACAGGCAGGAATGAGCTGAGGAGCTCTGAGCCTGAGGCATTGCCTGCATTTAAATGAAAATACATATGCATATACATATACATACGTATTTACATATATACATTACATATAACTTTGTAAATTTCAAAAACTTATGGACAAATTTAGCAAACAACAATTTGTATTTGCATCATAACTAATGAAATTGGTTTTCACAGTAAAAAATCTAACTTTTTCCTACTCAGATTTTATGTGTTTTTGTGATTTTAGGACCATTGTGTTAATGTAGTATGTCAAAATGAAAAACATAACTGTACAGTCACACATGTGAGGTTGTGCATTAGTTACTAAAATAAAAACATTTGTACATATACTTTTAGTATTGATGAAAATGCTCATAAAGATCCCATTCTTTTGGTGGACAAAGCGCATGATGTAATTCATTTTCAGTTTAGCTTCTGCTTTTGATTGTTGAGACATGGTTTGCTAAAATCAGTCCAATTAAAGCTCTGCAGGACAAATATAAATGTTGGAGCCTGAAAAATCAATCCAGCATGGATTCAAATGAAAATGTTGTCTGACATAAGCATGGTTATATCTATTGGCAAGGCCTGCCAAAGCCTTATGGAATCCATTTTAAGACAGCAAAGAGGAAAACAGGCCATGCCTGTGTTTTCATGCTGTGGCTGCAGACAGTCTGCAGAAGTGGAGCCTGCACTGTGTCTGTTGTTTTGCCAGATCTCTGCAGGCTTTTCTCTCCAAAGGTAAATCTTAAACAAGGGCTGCAGTCAGATCCCGAAGGCTATGCATTTGCAACAATCAGAACAATGTCCCTGGTGGATAAAAACGCCACGTTGGGAACACGCAGAGGGGGATGTTTTTCTTTACTGGTTGCAGAAGTATTCTGCGAAGATCGCACAGCATCTACTGTTTGTGTGAAAATATGTAAAGTCAGAGTTCCTCTCAGCCTCTATTAGACCATGAGGGGTTAGACTGAAGTCTAACTGACAATCAAATGTGTTTTCGGTAAGAAATCAATGATTGATCTCATTATGTTTTTCAGTTATGGCACAGAGTGTTGACATCAATGCTGTAATATGATTGGTGCACAAGATTACGTTATTTTCAACAGCCCTGAAAGTTGTTATTTACACTAGTATATTGTTTTAACTGAGCCGACATTGTTTTTTGTTATCAATGAACCTGTTTACCTGCAGAATGTTCCAAACAGTTTTTTTTTACTTTCACATTTCCCCAGTCTTTTCTTGCTCCTGTACCAAGTTCACAATGAGTGTGTATTTACATAAAACAATAAAGTTTATTAGTTTGAACATGAAAAATATTGTCATTACACTATATTGAACTGGGTTATAATTAATTGCTGTCAAACATTTATTGAAGTGGATTACATTTCAAGTACTTTCTAACGAATCTTCATTAAGAGGTGTGCAGGTCTCAGTTGACTGATTCACTTGTGCTCTAAATTATTCACATATGGTTGACTTTAATGATGGCAGTGATGTGAGTTGAAGAAGCGGTACTTACTCATCATCTGGTGTTAGCTGCACTGGTTCATTAGTAAACTGCGTGTCAAAGTTTTCGAGGCCGTAGTCATCAGAGATTTGAGGTTTGAAGGGTGGCGTCACCTCTTTCTTCTCCAGCTGAGTAAAAAGAAGCACATAAAAATGCATTATGTATAACAACTGTTTTTAGTCAAAAATGAAAAAAACAAAAAAACAAAAGGTTTTCATCACATCATGTGCTTTAAATTTTGGAAACTTTCTTCAATTGCAGGACACTGCAGTGATCAAACTGGAACAAAGCAGAAGCATCACTAAAGATACAGAGTTGTAATATTTAACTCTGCAATAGTTAATTGTCCGCCCCTGGTCACATTTTACAACCTAGGCTTGTTATCTAGTCAATAAACTAACTAGAAATAATAACTAATAACAACTGATAACAACTATAAATACATTATGCTCCAAAGTACTATTGTTCTCAATCTCTCTCTGACAACTATCAACCTGCTTCTTTGCACCCCTCCCGTAATGCGCTGGCACCATGGTACATTATCAAGATGTTTTTCTAACATGACCTCATTGCACACCTACAGCGTGATGAGATGGAAGGCAGAAGCCTCAGCTCCATTGCATGATGACTGAATGCGCTAGCTATTATGGGTTTTATTTTAGGTTGATTTAAACAGGATCATGTCAATGGCAACCAGTTGAGGATCACCCACAGGAAGTCTGTTTTCAGAATATTAAACTTCTTTTTTCCATGAGTCATCAAACTAATCAAACCTTTTAGGTTTACATTGGAGAGCTTTGTCAATGCTAAAGAAGGTATTTGCAATTTTGCTTTGGCATACAAAAGATCCAAAGAACTTTGATTAATGTCTGATTGTTATTATCATTTTGTGTCAATTTACTCAAAGCAAAAAACATATTGGAGACTCATAATGGTTATGCAAGTGAAATACTTAAACTCCAGGATGTCCGAATTGTTTCTTGGAGTTTGTTTGTTTCTCAATGAGCTAGACTTGACCCATCTATAGTATCTAATTAAAAGATTTTTCAATTTTCCACTATTTTTACAAGGAGTATGTGATAATCATTTTATCATTTACTCAATTACAGAAATAACGAGACGACATGCCCTTGTTTTGTTGGTGGCAGTAAATTAAGGTAGTGCTATATCAGGACTAGGTTTCGGGGGCCGGGTCGCGGGGGCAGCTGCCTGAGCAGGGACGCTCAGACTTCCCTCACCCCGGACACTTCCTCTAGCTGCCAAGTAGGCCTGCCTTATTGCACAATCAAGATACATCCAGATACAGACCTTGCCACTGTAGCATGTTGTTGCATGTAGGCTGCTAGCTTGGAGGTTGTTGTGACAAGAGACTTTGAACAGTAACACGCAGACAGCAGAGAGGGAGGGAGAATGCCAGAACAGAAAAAGTTGGCCAAAGGCAGGCTGCTTCCTGTGAGTCATATTACACTGAGCGTTGTTGTTTCTTTATTACTATGAACATACACAATGTAGTTCATTTTGACTCAATCCCACATGCTTCATCTGGTTACCTCACCAAATGTGGACTGAAACTAGTCCCTAACAAATGCAATATATCCTTCTGTTTGAGTAAGATTTGATTAAAACTACAGTGAACAGCTGTCAAAGGAAATTACTGAGTGTTGTTTGAAAATATACAATATAACCATATACCATATACAATGCTCAATCATACTTAATTGTCATAGTATAATGCCAAGTTAGTTAAACTTAAGTGATTTTAATCTTTCCATTTAGGAAGTGATTGTGAATCAGTTCCACCTGCTTTGGTGCAAATCAAAGTGACAACAGATGCAATGGAGAGGCAAAAGAAAGACAACTCTCAAAAAGATAATGGTTTTGCATGTGGGGGTCACAGACAATTGGTCTCTCCTTATTCTTACAGCTTGATTCTTCTCTAGCTTCCTATTCTGCTAGTATCCTTGTCCCTTCTGTTAGCGAGATGGTAACTGCAGCCCAATCAGGTTGCACAGGTATTCCAGTGCCACCAGAATGGCACAGCCATACGTGCAGTCACAAGAAGGTGCTCAGCACATTCTCAGGAGCATGGAGGAGATACAAGGAGGTTGACCTTTACACAAGGAGAAGAGGGCAGGGCCATAGAAGGACATCAACCCAGCAGCAGGACCGGTATCTACTCCATTGTGTGAGGAGGAACAGGAGGAGCACTGCCAGACACCTACAAAATGACCTCCAGCAGGCTACTGGTGGCATATTTCTGACTTAATTCTCAGAAACAGACTCCATGAGGTTGGTATGAGGGCCTGACGCCCTTTAGTGGGACCTGTGCTCATATCTCAGCACTGTGCAGCTCAACTGGCATTTGTGAGAGAACACCAGAACTGCCAGGTCCACCATTGGCACCATGTTCTCTTCACAGACAGGAGCAGGTTGACACTGGAGATGCTGTGGTCAATATTACACTGCCTGTAACATCATCCAGCATGACCAGTTTGGCGGTCAGTCAGTGATTGTCTGGGGAGACATATCCTTGGAGGGTCGCACAGACATCCATGTCATAGCCAGTGGTACCCTGACTGCTGTTAGGAATCGGGATGAAATCCTCAGAACAACGATTTCTTCTTTAGTTTTGCTGCTGGAGAATTTAACAACTATGGATCTCAGGGGAGAATAAGCCGGTGGCTTTGGTCCCAGTGCGTGATGCGCATGCTCGATCTTTAGGTCATCGGTTGGGGCAACTCCAGTTTTTCCCTCAGTAGCTTTTCCACGAATGTTATCATCGATGTGGAGTTGCTCTCCAACCCTTCTTCAATGCCATGAATTCTTATATTCTCCCATCTTGCTCTTTTCTCTTGATCTGTTAGCTCATTTTCAAACTTAGCCTGTAGCTTTAGCAGTTCCCTCGTAGCCTCCTCCAGCTTAATGGGCCATCGTCCAACAGGTCTTCCAGACCCCACAAGGTGAACTGTTACACTGAGAGCAAGACCCTTTTTAAGACTACAAATATGTTTTTTTGTTATCTTAAAAAAAAGTAATAGCAGGTACAATAGAACATGAAAATACAGACAAAAACAGTAATAAAAACTGTGTGCTAACTAATCTAACAACGCACTGAATAAAGTAGGCTTTGTTTGGAAGAGCCAGGATCAAACTGATGGTGCTGCAATCTGCAGACAAGTGACTGTACAGGGCTGTCCACACAAAGATCAATAACTAGTCTATAATAATAAAAATGTAAAGAGGGGCACCAAGAACGTGCTGTCCAACTATGTCAACAGCTTAAGAAAATTAATATTAATGGATAGCATGGCATTTGATTACCTTACATTGCGTTTACAAAACATGTAGGGCCTGCTTATGTACATTCAAATGATCTCTTTGTAGTTTTTTCCTCCAGTTAGTTATCATAACAATGACAGAAATAAAAAAAATAAAAAAATAGAATTTGACACTTATATATGGCAACAATCACAGTACTGTACTAAAATCCCAGTATCCCAAATTATCCCAAAGAATCATTCATTCTAATACATCAAAAGATATTCTTTTCTATAAGTTTACTAAAATCATGCATACTGTGCTGAATACACAGGATCTTAACTGTATCCACAATGTAACCTGATTCTCCACAGTAATCACAATCCATCAGCCCAGGACATTACGTGATGTTTGCTTGTATGGCAACAAGTGGCATAAGCCTTTAAATTAGCTAATTTAGCCCCAATGTCTAAAGAACAATAACACATAGAATTACAATTTGGCATAGTTCAACAAATCAACAAAAACTACTAATGGCCATTGTCCAAACAAATTATGTATTGTCATAGGGTAGATTGTCAAAATTTTTAAAAACAGTTCAAATCCATGAGGAGCTACATTAGCATTAGTGATGACTGTCTCTATAAGTATGCAGTTACCTATTGTTCCCACAAACAATGTAATATAGCTGCACACCAGGGGGGATTCAGAAGTGGGTATATGCATTGCAGAGTGAAAAATATGTAGCTGCACATCTTTAGTTTATTTAACTTAGTTCACAGAAGAGCTGTTATATTAACATAGCATTAGACTACATACATCCGATGGAGGCTGAAAAATATGGACAGCGCCACTCTGCCATTGTTGAGCACATTGTGGTAAATTGGGATATAAAGTTGTAATGTTGTAATTGACTTAAAATTGCCTTTATGTGAAACAATAGGAAAAGGAAAGGAACCTCACACATTTAGGATGATCAACAGTGACAGAGCCTATAACTAAGAGTGTGATATACAGTACTTTAGGCAAGTTTAAACACTGATTCTTTTCCATATAGTCATATCTCCTACAGTAAAGGATGGACACCCTGTTGCTAAATGTCTCTGTTGCAATGCAAAGAAGGGAAAGAAAAACAACTGAATGGAGAAGGTTGAGGCAGTAGAGTAATTGTGCCCAAGTGATTCTGCCAGGAGAGTTTTTGTCTGGTTTGTTTCCATGGTTTCACACCAGTCCCTCATCCTGTTAAAATGTGCTCTGAGGACATTTTCTGAGAACACATTGAAGTCAGGTGGGCACAGATTTGCTCTCCATGTTGTTTTTGGTTGTTTCCTAAATCCACGAATATACTGCTTCTCAGAAGCTTGGTTAGAATTAGATTGAAAGGAGACTTAAAATAAATGTAACTCAATATGTTTTTGAATGCTAATCCAGGTGTTGTTAATAAGTACATTAAACATACTCATATGAATATACAGTCTTTGGCTGTTTCTTCCAGAATTTGCAAAAAAACAAAACAAAACATACAATAGACAGTAAATCTATGATTTAACTTGTAGTTATGGTAAAAGATAGCTGAAGTCAGTCTGTGTGTGTGTGTGTGTATGTGTGTGTGTGTGTGTGTGTGTGTGCGTGTGTGTGTGCATGTGCATGTGTGATGATAAATAGAGGATCAGAAAACAGAGAATTTGAACAAAAGTACGATACAATTTTCAAGTTCTGCTTTGTGACTACTCAGTAGCAATAAATACATTACTCAGGAGACCACACCCTTCCATGAGCTCAGTCTTTGTTATTGTGACCACAAGAGATTCCTGACTCGTCTTGCAGTGTTGCAAAGCTACCGTGTAAATCTGACCACAGACAGACAGACACCGGCAAAATACTCAAAATGGCTTCTGTGGAAGAACCTGTTGCGAAAGGTGTCACCAGGACCACATTTTGCCACGATGACAAACACTTACACACTCAAAGGGTGAAATAATTGAGTCTACGCTGTCCCAGCTGGTAATAAATAGAGGCTTTGTACTGTGATGATTCCACTGGCCATGTCTCTGTTACCTGGTGCGTGCCTCTGTTTTGGGCATCATCCATGAACCTCTTATCGGACTGGGAGCTTTTCAAAAGCATAGCGTCATGCCTGCCTGGTGTTGTTCACTTGCTCAGACTGTGTTTATTTCATAATTCTTTTGTGCCTTTTCCGTAGCTGTGTAGGCTACATACTTTAAATCTATCATTAGATCTATAAATCTATATAGACTGTTTTAATTGTGTTTGTTGTTAATATTAGAGTCTTTTTCATTGTGCTGTACAGCCCCACTCTATGCTGTTCCACTGTCTGTCTTC
Organism: Acanthopagrus latus; assembly: GCF_904848185.1. Classification (NCBI taxonomy): domain Eukaryota; kingdom Metazoa; phylum Chordata; class Actinopteri; order Spariformes; family Sparidae; genus Acanthopagrus; species Acanthopagrus latus. The sequence goes on along the minus strand of NC_051045.1, from coordinate 28,466,390 downwards.
CTGTCCGGCTCCATCTGCTCTACTGAGATGAAGTGGCTGCATTTCGCTTCCATCAAAAATAGGCCTGGCTCTTATTCTCTGTGGAGCAGAGCAGAGAGCCGCTACTGGGACTTTGCAGAAATGTGCTGGCTGCAGCCAGTGGAAACATGAGCACTGTTAAAGTGAAACTCGCGCCAAAAAGCAACCTAGGCTTTGTTTGTGATTGAATATGAGTCAGACCTTCATGTAAAATCATAATTACAACAAAAGAGGCACTTTTAAGATTTACTGTAGTTTCGTTTTCGGGCAAGCTAAATTTCAATGGAGTGCATGCGGCACTGGCACGCTAGCATCAAAATCGCTATTTTTCAAAACACTGAGAAAGCTTGAGACAACATGAAACTTTGCTCGTAGTATCACCAGGGTCTCTACATATGAACACGAGCATTGAGAACATTGTTTGTGTACACTGTTTACAAAAAGAAAGTTTTTTCAACTACTCACCGTAGTAGCTGGATCTCCAGCGTGCTGCCGTCATGGCAGACAAAAAGTGTCAATACCCGAGTGCGACCTAACAGGAAGGCTTGAGGAGCGGTCCACTATCACTCTCCTGTCTGTTAGATCGCACTCGGGAAAACGAAAATGAAACTGCAAAATCTTAAAAGTGCCTCTTTCATCATAATTATGCTTTTTCATGAAGGTTAGACTCATACTCAATTACAAATAAAGCCTCAGTTGCTTTTTGGTGAGAGGTTCACTTCAAGAACCGCCGCGATACATCCACTGCAGCACCTCTGAACTATGCTGATGGCCCTGGTGGACCTGGGGGTAAGAACAGAAGTAGTGTGCCATTGTGCAAAGAGTCTGACTCTAATACCATAAACCATGATTTGCAATCCAAGCCTCTGGCCTGGTTGAGATAAGCTTTGAGCAAATCCAAAGGTCTGGTGAGCTACATTCCTTCATATTTTTCTTGTCCAAACTGTAGTCTTCAGAAACAAAAGAAACTGACTCAAGAGAGACACTTGAGGACACTTATCAGATTTTGCACAGCACTGTCTGGACACAATAAAGGCCTCATACTACTTTTTGCACCTCAGTAGTTCCACATCGACATCCCCACATCCACTTTGATGAGTAGAATCGATGGACTGAAACACTTCTCGTTTAACCAAGTCGTTTCAGTTGTCCAAACCTTAGCTACAGTGGTGACAGTTGTAAAACTCTTATTTTGTGCAGTGTGACATACCTATTTTGATGTTTTAGTAAGAATATTTTTGAGGAATCTATTTTGCTTTCCAGTACCACTTCTTGTTAATTAGTTGTTTCCTGAGAGTGTGGTTGGATTTAGTTTCTAGAAAGGGCCCAGTTCTCTTGTTCTTCCAGCAGTTTCTGAGCTTTATTAGTGTTACTGGTTCAAAGCATTTGTGAGAACAAACAACAAAAAAAAACTTACTTTCTCTCCATCACATTGGCCTACCTTCCCCCAATCTCTGTCTCTCTTTCTGCTAATTTCTTTTTCAGTTTTTTCAGCGCCTACCTACACTCCTCTGTCAGTTTCACCCCCTCACATCCTGTCTCCATCTTTCTCTTCTCTGTTTGTCTCTGTCTTACTCATTGTCAATTCTTTCATCTTTTCACATCCCTCTCCACTCTCCTCCTACTTTCCCCAGTCTCTCTGATGTGTTGTTGGGCAGGCTGAAGCTCTGTGTGGTGGTAATGAAGCGCACTGAAGGCCAGGAATGAGCCCAATACCTTTACACAGACACACACGAGAAGTGCCCCTGAGGGCAGTGGGGCACATGAAAGAGGGAACTG